>NW_017534453.1:459400-465651 GCF_001853355.1 Bactrocera latifrons
TTAACCGACTAACAAAAAACGTCAGAAACACTAAATTTTACGGAAGAAATGTCAGAAGGAAGCTGCATCCAGGCTTTTTTTAAATTGAAAATATGCGTGGCGTCGCCCACTTATGGACCAAAAACCATATCTCAGGAACTACTCGACCGATTTCAATGAAATTAGGTATGTAATATTTTCTTATCACCCTGATACCATGTACCAAACATGGGTGAAATCGGTTCACAACCACGCCTGAAATCTCAATTATCACTTTCTCATGCGAGAGTATAAAATGTTCGGTGACATTCCAACTTAGCCCTTCCTTACTTGTTTTAAATTCTCTTTAAGTCGTCAGCATGTGTTCTCTTCTGATTACCTTTAATCACCCATAACTAGCACGAAACCGATAAATTATATTTTTGAAATACAAGAACTGCAAGAACTGACAAAACCGGAAATTAGGCCACATGAACTTGCAACATTCAATGCCACACACACACACACACATACACGACACCCTCATACGGCTAACTGCACACAAAACCGTTATCCGAAATGTCCCTCACACATGTATACAAAGTAGAATTTTTGCGGTCGACGAAGTGTGTTGCCTCACACTGCACGCTCCCGGCTCTACAAGCGCCCACTCTATGAGCGTGAAACGTGAAAACCACTTGATGTGGCATGTGCTATGAATTGCACACATCGCTGCTAGGTATGAATTTCTGTGGCATCAAGTGCCCATATGTTATTTCCCATTTTCAGTTTGGCGTCCTGTTCAAATGGTGGCAAACTTTCGGGTATTAAATTTCAAATTCTTAACATGTATGCAAGTGAAGCGTGTGTCTGTGGGTGTGTGAGGTGAAAAAGGCATTTGTCTGACAAAAGCGGCATAACCAACTAAATGCCTAACTGCCTAACGGCCTAAATGCCTGTGTATCATAGCTGATGGCATTTCCATTTACTTAAGAAACAAAAGTTATTCTCCCGCCACTTACCGCTTTCCGCTCTTAAGCTCATATATATTGCCGCATTTCATTTTCACCACCAATACCCTGCGATCCGTGCGTCTTTTCCTTCGTTCGTTCGTTCGTTACTGGGGGATCGCAATGGGTGCACGTTGATTTAGGTGGTCCCGAAGCTGGCGGTGTTGCGTGCCGCCTGATACCAAGCCGACGTACTAATATCCAAATTCAAATATATATGTATATAGTATGTATTTATATAAATCGGTGGATACTTTTGGACGCAAGTGGCTACGTTTGTATGTGTATAGCTCTTGGGCACGTCGTCTCAGCGTAGCTTGGTTGTTTGCGGTTTTCCTGGAAATGAAATATGTTGCCGCTTAAGGTTTATGCGGCATATTTTTTGTTCAAGTAATTGTTGTTTGTTGCAACTTTTATTCTGACATTTGCCGAGAAGTGCCAAAAAGATTTGCAATATTTTTTAGGCTTATAAGTGTGTTGGTTGAAGGATATTTTGGTTGGGGAAACACGACAATTGCGGCTCAGTGTGTTTGTGTGGCTCATATGTTAATGAGAACTTGAGTTCCATTTTCTACGTTGTAGGGCATGAAAATAATGGGCAAGTGAAAACTTTAAACAAACGCGGCGACCCCTTTATGGACCGTTTCTTTGTACTCAGAACCGAATAAGATATTTGATGTGAAATTTCTTTTAAATTCTTTGCAAAAATCAAAACTTTTTCTACAACATAAGTAAAGAGTTTATTTAGATATGTGCAAATTAGTCTTTTTTTTCCTAGAAATAGTAGAGGTTATTCCCTAGACCCGTCTCCGAAGGTGTGCTGTAATTTATTAAAATCTTCCACTTAAGTTGGTTTCTATTCAGTTTGCCGAAACGGAATTAACTTGAACAATTAAAAACAAGTCCTAAGAGTAAATCCTCTTAAATCCTCATCTATAGAAAAATCGTCTCTGACCGAACCCATACTGAAAAACTATTATTCCAAGTAATTTGCCTGGATGGCTAAATATATAAGATGTACTTTAACATTATTCTCTCGAAAGCATTGCAGTCAGAAAGGAGTAGTGTTATGATACCATGTCTGCTTCCAAAAAAGTTCCAAGATTGACAGCTTTATGCTTCACCGCATGAACTCCCATCGGACAAGAACCAATTAGAAAACTCTACAGTTAGAGCAGTCCGAACAGTTCATGTGTGTTGCAGCCATCTAGCAGCAAACCGCAAGAGGAGAGCGGAATGTTTTAGCTGAAGTCAATCACCCATGCTAATCTCTTCAAGAATCTATATTTCTGAACAACTTATTTCAGAGTACTAACCTACTCAGACTCACCGCTTGAACTGCCATTGGGCATCCACCATATAGAAACTCCTACAATTTAGCAAATCGAAACTTGCTAAGAATTAGGAAGCCTCTAGAATTCTTACTATGTCCCGTGGGATATAAGAATCTTACGACGACTCGAGCGCTGTCACCGGACCAATCAACGCCAAGTTCATATCAGCCGCAGTAATCCCATTGTAAACGACAAGATAACAGCAGAATATCTCTCCTTACAAGCCCATCGGCTTTACAATTCTCAGGGATTCCGCCACGGTCAGCATGAACATCTTGATCTTGAAAATTGCACTATCTGTGTCAGCCACACCGCATGAACTCCCATCCCACAATGAGCGTATAGAAGCCACTATAGTTAGGGAAACGCAAACCTTACCTATAATGAGAAAGGCTGTAGATTTCTTCCGATTTACACTGAGGTAGATGGATCTTATGACCTGACCGCCAAATGCTGACGGTTAACCAGAATACGCTAAGTTCATGCAAGGGCCGGTCATCTAGTAAGAAGCCGCTTGACAGCGGAATAACTTTCCTTATAAGCTTAGCGGCATTACATTTTTCTGTGACTCCGCCTAGGTCACCCGTCCATATTAATATTTTAACACAGCCAAGTCAGAACTGCCGAGCACAACTGCTTAAATGTATCAAAGTATCGCTTATGTTTTAGGTTCATCCTCGGCTTTACGGGAGGCCAGTCTTTTCGATCTCTTCTTTTCTTTGAAGCTGAAAAAAATATTTCTTGATTTATAGAGAACTCAGGAAAGACCCATAATGACAGAGAAAGATATTCTTTTTTTTTTTTGCTTGCATAGATATAGCTATCGCGGTATATTGGCGCCAATTGCAGATTCCTAGACTTTCCAGCGGAGTAGACGTCTTCCCCTTCCTCTGCTGCTCCCGCCAGGTGCTTAGTCGAGTACTCTCAGAACTGTAGTGTTCTCATTCATTCGGACGACATGAACTTGACCGTGTAACCGCTGTCTTTTTATTCTCTAATTATGTCAATGTCGTCGTATATCTCATACAGGTCATCGTTCTATCGAATGGGATATTCGCCTTGATCAACGCGCAAAGGACCATAAATCTGTCGCAGAACCTTTCTCTCCGAAAACTCGCAATGCCGACTCATCAGTTGTTGTCATCGTCCAAGCCTCAGCACCATATAGTAGGACATGGATGATGAGTGGATTGTAGGATTTGGTCTTTGTTCCTCGAGAGAGGACTTTACTTTTCAATTACCTACTCAGTTCCCACAAGCACCTCTTGGCAAGAGTTATTTGGCGTTGGATTTAGAAACCGCGGCGTTAAAAAAAGAAGATTACGCCAGCATTCATCGTTATTTTTGCATATTTAATTGCCTGACAGACGTTTTCACAGAAATTGTGCTGAGTCCACGTAAACATAGCCATCTTCATCTTTATCCAACAGACATTAGCTAGTAGAGAATCGAACACACAACTGCTATAAACCAATAGAAATTAAACAGGAAACAATTATACTCTTTTAATGAGGCCTTGCTTATTAAATTCAACCGGATGACTTTATTTCTCTGTTTACTTTCGCATACAAACTTTTTAGAGAACAGAAGTTTAACTTAATAAGCGGCGTTTCAAGGCCAACACAGGCTATTTCTACTTTGATACAATATGTTTCACTTTAGACTACTTGGTCTCTACTCTACCTCCTGATCTCTGCCGAGAGAGACTTTGTTATATTTCCACTTTGTACGCAGTTTTCATTTGCAAAGCTTTGCAACAGTGCAACACAAATTTTTTACTATTTCAACAGCTACAACAAACACAAAAAAACAACCCCGCCTGAACCCCGCAATGTAAATAAGAATGATGGGGCGATGCGCGCAAATATAATTTCCATCAACTCAGCACATTCGGTGAATTAAAATAAGTGATGATCGAAAAGATGGTTTGCGGCAGCATAAAAACAACAGTGTTGCAAGCAAATATAAACTGTACACAAATGTAAGTTTGTATGTGTTGGTGAGTGTGTCGGTGTATGCAATCAATGCGTTGGCCAAGAGGCGAATAATGGTGCTTTCAATGGTGGCATATTTGTGGTGTGCGAAACTATTACACACACACATGTGTACATGCCCATATAGCGGTAAAATAATGCAATTGCTCGAATGTGAATGTGTTTAGTTATGGCATGGCTGTGAAGTGCGCGCATTAAAAGCAACAAATCGTAACAAGCGCAAACAAAGAATCGCTATCGCAATGGCAATCGCTCATAAAAGCCAAGCAAAGCTAACAAGCTTACGGAGCCGGGTCGCGGCACTAAAAGCCATATGTATATGGTGTGATGAAGTGAGGCTCTATAGTGCGATTCGGCATATATACGCAGTGCAATTGCAATAATTTCGTCAAAAAGGCACACATATGTATATATTTATATTAAGGTGGTTCTAAAAAGTTAAAATGAACGATCTTCGTCATCTTTTTCGACTTCAACACTAAAAAAAATCGAATTATCGCATTATAATTGCATTAATTAACACATATGTATCTATTTACATTAGGGTGGTTCTTAAAAATAATATTCTATAAATTTTTCAAGGTTGCCATCTTTTCAATTTTAGCCTCAAAATTAAATAAACATAATACGATTAGAAAACAATAATACAATTGGAAAAATTGTATCAAAATACGCATATAAACAGTACGGTGGTCCTAAAAAAATATAAAAAGTATGTCGTTGTCTGCTTTGTCCTTTCGCTTTCTACTGTCGAAAATAAAATTCTGAAAGTTGAGTTTTTCTTTGTCGAAAATACATACATGTACTAAGGTAGCCCTTAAAAGTCATATCATCTCCACTACGGTCAAAATTTCATCCTCGCATTGTAAGGACATTAATTTCGTAAAACGATGCAGACATATTACGATGTTTTTGAAGAGAAAGTACCTGAATGTTGCCACCTCATTTTCTTACATACAGCTTGCAGAACTATCGTCCGGGAACGTTTGTAGCATTACCGCATGACGGCTTATTGGACAATGTCCTAACTACACGCGAGGTCAATTATTCTAGTGCTACCACTCAAAACGCCAATGCAGGTCCAACCCAGTGCCATTCCGATAGGAGCATGGTAAGGGTGGCCCTTCCCTCTAGCTCTTCGGCTTTGCAGTTTTTAGAGATTACGCGGTGACAAAGCGCCCAAACGGATCCCATGATGATGTTATTTCAAGGGAGGACAGACAATCCTTGATTAGCTTGACGCGACAATTAGCGAGATCAGCGCCATGAATGTTCACTTTCCTGAAAAAGACTGCACTTCGTAATTATACACCTACCATGATCATGATATCAACTTACAAAAAACTCTACGTCCAGCCTTACCTTCTAGCTTCAACTCATCCGTGAAAGAACTCACTGGGCCTCGTCTCCAGCAGCTTCTCCCCATTCACATCTTCCCTCGTCGGTATGTGAGCAGACCAAAATGCCCCAGTGGACTTGCGTTGCAATGATCCAAGTTTTCAGGAATGCAGTTGAAGGAGGTGAGAATTGCGGTGGGTTCTTTTGCAGACCCTTCATATGAAATAAGCTAAAGTGCTTCGATTGAGATTAGGTTACATTCGATTAAACTGGCCACCTCTCATGCCATGCATACATTCTATTGGTTATTTGTAATGCTAATGGATGTTCAGTTTAATTCAAGCGAAAGTATTTGTCATACAGGACATCAACGCATTTTGCCAACTTTAAGACGACTAGATATCTAATTTTGATTAAAAACTAGTAAGGAAGACTAAGTTCGGGTATCACCGAAAATTTTATACTCTCGCATCAAATACCGTATTTGTGTAAAGTTTTATTCCGCTATCATCATTGGTTCCTAATATATATATTATACAGAGAAGGCATCAGATGGAATTCAAAATAGCGTTATATTGGAAGAAGGTGTGGTTGTGAACCGATTTCACCCATATTTC
>NW_017534453.1:465763-475140 GCF_001853355.1 Bactrocera latifrons
TTCCGTAAAATTTAGTGTTTTTGACTTTTTTTTGTTAGTCGGTTAACGCACTTTTAGTGATTTTCAACATAACCTTTGTGAGGGAGGTGGGCGTGGTTATTATCCGATTTCTTGCTTTTTTGAACTGTATATGGAAGTGCCTGAACAAAACAACTCTGTAGAGTTTGGTTGATATAGCTATAGTAATTTCCGAGATATGTACAAAAAACTTAGTAGGGGGCGGGACCACGCCCACTTTTCCAAAAAAATTACGTCCAAATATGCCCCTCCCTAATGCGATCCTTTGCGCCAAATTTCACTTTAATATCTTTATTTATGGCTTAGTTATGACACTTTATAAGTTTTCGGTTTTCGCCTTGTGGGCGTGGCAGTGGGCCGATTTTTCCCATCTTCGAACTTAACCTTCTTATGGAGCCAGGAAATACGTGTACCAAGTTTCATCATTATATTTCAATTTTTACTCAAGTTACAGCTTGCACGGACGGACGGACAGACAGATCTCCGGATTTCAGCTATATATATATATAACTCTTTTAGTTTTAACCGTTATGTGAACAAAGCTATAATACTCTCTTTAGGAACTTTGTTGCGAGAGTATAAAAATAAAAGTGCAAAGTTCCTAGAAAGCTATGACAAATTCTAAATAGTCCTAGAAAGAGGCAGAGGAGATGTTCCCGCGGTTTGCTCATGCTTTCCCCGGTTACTAATGGCCATCCAATTTGGATCTGATGCCAACAAGTTGTGATCGGTCACTCGGCCAACAACCCTCTAACAATCTTTTCGATACCGTGTGAGCACAAAGCATACGTGATTTCCTAGATGCTTTTGCACATGATCTTAACAACTCTGTGTGTTCTTACGGCATTTTACCTCTCCAGATCCGTCCGTCAGTACTTTCCATAGTTTCATTATGTATCGTTTTAAGTAACTTGTGTATTTCCAGTATTGGTTGTGTAGTTAGACGGATGGCAATTTCGGTAATCTCATCAGCTTCTTCGTTTCCAAAAATGCTAATTTGGCCTGGAATCCAGTATATATGAGTCGGCTGCAGAACCAACACATCGTTCCCTGTTGATGAAAGTGTATTTAATTATATATAGAAGCATAACATAATAGTATCAAGACTGTTAGTGCCATAGTCATAGTATATAACTTTTATTACATATTTCAAAACCAACCTAATGTGCATACCATATATATCTATATAGTATACCCACATATGTATGTGTTGCTTTTGTGAGTTTTTTGATTGCGGCTGTTACAATGATTGCTATGACTACCACTCGAATTTACAGTTAGCGTTAAATTTGTTAACGATGCATTCCGTTTTATTTTATCGTTAACCCTTTCCGTGCATACACTTAACCGATTGCCAAAAAAACTTTACCAAACTATTTGCCAGCTAACGCGTTTAAGAGCGCATATATCACACACTCACATACACAAGTATATATAGACTGAGTGAGAGGTGTTTGAGAGGTGGGGGGAAATAGCTGATTTTGCAGTGGCGCAGTTACGACCAGTAGGTGTGGTACCGAAATCCACCATTGTTGCCATTTTAGTGTGTGTGTGTGTTCTTTTCAAATGTTGAATTATGTTCTTGCGCCATTGTTGTTCTTGTTCGCGCGTATATTTTTCTTTTTTGTTTTTGTAATTTTTTATATAGGCACGTGTTAGCTTGTTGTCGCACTTATAGCCACTAAACAAAGGTGTTCGCTGTGCTGTAAAACGATTATTAACAGTATTTTGTATGTTTTATTGTTCTTGCCGCTTTTAACGGTGTTTTTCTCATAACTATTATTATGTACTTGTGTTAATAGAGGTGTGTTGCGTGGATGTGCACTTTTTTATGTGTGATGTGAAATTATATTTAAGATTTATTTAATAGACTAATGGTCTCCACGAACGCACATATTTACACGCATACTTCAAATTCTCTCTCTGTCTCTCACACACACACAAACGCACACGCAATGGCAGAAATATGGACTGCGTACGTATAGACTGCTGTACTAACAGTCTTGTTACGCTATCTAGGACAACCTAATGTTTGTTGAATGCGCTGGTTTGGTTTCGGCGTAAATATGGAAGATGATGCTCTGCCGAAAGCTCCTTTGATTCACGACCCTTAAGCGAACAACGGAAGCAAGTGCGCCCACAAACACTGCAAAAGGACCAAGTACATAGGGACCTGTCTGCACTTGCGAAATATAACTGACGTGAACTTGTCTAGAAACTGGAGCAGTTTTATGTTCTCGGCTCAGACCGACCCACGATCTAGGTTTAATATTAAAATATGAATATATAAATATACATATTTGCCACATTACAGAAAAACAAGTAAATTTAAAAACAGAAACCGTTTAACGAATCCAGAACTTAAACAATAAGGAATCGACAAAAAGGAAGCAGTTTTTGATTTTACTTGTAGTAACAGTCACTAAGGGCGGGAGGTAGAATTTACCCGCGGTAAGGTAAGCCTGTCGTAAGTGGCGACTAAAATTTATTTTCAGAAATAGTGCTATAATACTCAGCTCGAACTGATATTCCTTTGAATGAGTTTCATTCTATTGAAAAGAAATTTAAAGTTCAAGCGACAAAAGTCATCAGTCATTGAATTTGATGGGGGTTCAACTGGTAATAGCAAAAACTACAAGGTCTGACCGAAGAATTAAATCTGGCACCACGGGGAGCAGTTAGCCCCTGGAGTTCTCATTGGATGTGGCTCTTTGGGGAGATTTGTGGTAGCTGTGGTGGTTTAAGTAGAATTTAAAATTCAGTTCAGTGTGAGGACGCAGAGCTTTTATGTAGGCCTCAAACCAACCAAGATAGAAAGATGTCCCTTCGACCTAACCACTTGGAACCAAATAATGTTTGCAAACAGCATGTAAGCATGCATCCTAAGAGTTGGTTTTTGAACTACTATCGTAGATATAGTATGTCCTTAGTACTACTCGCGGTGTCAGGTAAAAACGGCGATAACATCTTTCATCATCTGTCCATGTTCGTTTGTCTGTCCGTATGTGTATACGCGAACAAATTGACCCTATTCAACTCATTTTTGATATACAAAGATATTATTGCCAGGAAAAGATGCTCAACTAATGATACTGGCATCCGCATATTCAGTACCTAAACGCTTGTGCAGTTCTAGTTAGATTTGAGCATTTTTTGGTAGGTATCATACTCCAAAGGTATTATGAGTACAAAGTTTTTCCCATTATATAAATTGCTTCCAAATACTAGAAAGTTAAGGAATCAAAAGGAATTTAAAATTGTGTTATATGTGAAGTGAGAGTGATTGTGGTCCGATCTCGCCCGCTTTCGCATTGTGTTATAGAAATATGAGAAGAATATCATGTACTAACTATAGGCAAAATCGGTCGGCCGGGTCCCAAGAGATGTAATTTCACAAAGAGTGAGCGATGCCAGTTTTATGTGGTACGTACAAATATTAGATAAACAAAACTTTTATAGTCTGAAGCAGCAACCTGTTGAGTATAAAAAAACAATACAATTTTCGAACAAATTTTGTGGATCGGATTACAAGGTGCGTTCCAAAGAAAACAGGACTTTAAAGCAAAAACAGAACAAATGGTTTTTTCGGCAAAATCAATTTAATTTATAGTCTCCTTCTGCTTCAATACAGCTTTTTGTACGGTCATGTCGAACTCTCGAACGAGTGCTTTAACTCGTTGGCCGGTATGGCCGCCGGTATGCCGGTGCAAGTCCTTTGAATGGCCTCTACGTCTGCATAACGTTTTTCATCAATTGAAACGTTTCGGTTAAAGTTTTACCAATTTTAAAACAAAATTTAGTGTTGGCTCTTTATTCGAAGATCATTTTCGCACTGAGAACACAAACGTACTGACACTTAAAACGTCACAACTTGACTTGTAATCAATGAAATGTCTTAAAGATGATGCCACGGGACGCTAAATTCAAAAAGTCCTATTTACTGTGGAACGCTCTGCATATTCCATTCAAATTGTATTAAACGCAAGTCCTTGTGTGGAAACTCTTTCGTTGGCAAGTATCTTCGTAAAATTTCGCAAGGAGTATTTCCTAAAGCATTACTACAATATCTGAATAATTTTTTTTATATCGGACCACTATAGGAATAAGGAATATTTTTTAGCTTACAAGATGTTTTCAAGAAGTATCGCTGGAATTATTGTCGAAGGCATTTCTACAATATTTGAATAATTTTCTTAGATCAGTGCACTATCGGCCGAACCTCTGAAGAGTATTATTGCTTGTTCGAACAACCGAAGACTATTATAAAGTTTTGCAAATTAGGGTATTTCTTTGGCTTGATTTCATGCACACAAATTGAGAGGATGTAAGTATTCGGTTACATCCGAACTCAGCCCTTCGTTACTGGTTTTTACTATAGGAAGTCCACAAAAGATTTTCCGAATTTCTTTTATTTTCGAAATTAAAATATTTTGGTGGATAAAAATTTACAAAATTGTAATGCAATTTAAAATAATTGTAGGGGTGCACTAATAAGCTTGCCAGCGCTGCCTGCTGTGTACTTTTTGCACACATATATATATACTATGTATGACATGTTGAAAAAAACAACCAACTTCATCTCTGTCAACTTCAATTTTTCGTGGATCTTAAACAATCGTACCCTTCCACGCCTTATTTAGGCGTTTTCATTTTTTTTTTTTTTCATTTTCTTATTTTTTTTTATTTGTTTTTTTTTTTTTTTTTTTTTTTTTTTTTTTTTTTTTTTTTTTTTTTTTTTTTTTTTTTTTTTTTGTTTCTGATAACAAACACATGCGTTAACACAACAATACGAACAGTAGAAAGAGATTGGGAGGGGGCTGTTGATGACGCGCCACTCCCACCAACAACATAGCACAAATGTCAGAGTGCTGCAGTAACACGCCAGCCATCCTTCAGTTGCTAAATTTTGTGTACAAAGTTGTAATTTACTTGCGCGTACCCAGGAGGGTCGTTAAAGTTAACAGCATCGCCGGAATCTGAAGTGCATGGCAATTGCTACGCGCTTATCAGGACAGCACTCGGCGCACGGCACTCAGCGCCAAGCGAACGCCGAACGCCGAACGACGAACGCACCACTACAATCTACACACCACAATATTTGATACACTGACTAGGCTCAACTCGCCCTGCATGCGAATCAGAGCGGAGCAGCCGAAAGCGTGTGCGATGCGTTTGAAATTGCCATAATGCCGCTGTTGCGCCTTCAATATATTCCACTCCTTAACGGTTTGTTTTTTGTTTTTATTTTGCTGTTGGGTGATGATGACGTTGATGGTGGCAATGATGGGTTTGCTTCCGCTTAAATTGCTGACAGTGATGCCTACTTGATGGATGCAGCAGCAACAGCAAGAGCAGTGCTGGTTGCGTTGCTAGTTGAAGGCAGCAACCAATGTAACATTAAGCTAAGCTAAATAAATAACGGAAAGAAAATAGCAGCAACAACAACTACAGCAAGGGAGTAAGAAAAAATTAAATGTTGCCAAGAAAAGTTTGTGTGGCAGCAAATGGGCAATCGGCAACACCCATCAGCTCATATAACCACTATTAACATACATATTTCCCAACGCAAACACATATATACTTCAATTATATATATGTGTGGCTGTGCACTGACATGTGTGGCATTTATGTCAGTGGGTAATGGTTAAGCATGTTAGTGTATACACATACACAATTAAGCATTTTCTGGCAATTTGATCATTGCTCTTCATCAGAAGTGAAGGCAAAGGAGGAGAGCAATACAGAAAGCGTATAAAGCAGGGGGTACTAAAGTTTTGTTTAACTAGCACTACCCTCACAAAGCTTGTTGATTAAGACGCAAAAGCTATCTTATAAAATAGCATAGTTTTAGGCGTTAAAAATGAAAGTTTTAAATGTATTCTATCCAATCTTTGCTCTGGGAAGATGAAAAAAAAAGATATTTATCAGATATGTGTGCCTTGATAGTAGCATTTGAGGTGTTCTCTAGTTTCTATAACATGGTAAACATCAACTTTAAGGTATAAGGCTTACTTTAGACTGAAGTTAGACGCAAATTTATATTTTCGTTTATCATAAAATATTATTCTACACTGCCTCAACGACATAGAAATTTTTCCGAGAAAAATTTTGGAATTAAGTTTGTAATCCAAAAGTGATTTACATAACATTTTAACAGACAGACACATCGAAAGTCTTTAGAAATTCTTCAGTGCCACTCCCTTGCTTTCAGTTTGCATTCTTGTGGATTATTAGCTGCTCCGAGTTCTTCCTTCTAACTATTTGACATTGTTTTACATATATACTACTTGTGTTTTTTACAGAAACTTAAAACATTTATCTCAGCCAAAAAATGTAACTAAAACGCAAACCTTTTCGCGCGATTATATTTTACAACTTACGACGAGGAATAATAACTCAGCCACTGTGCATCGATGAACTTCATTCATTTTTGGTTATGAAGCTCCATCAAGGGCATATATCCACCGATGGTTTGGTGAATACATTCGGGAGGTCGTAGACCACTCCAAGATGAATTTTGTGAAGGTCGTCCAAAATCAGTTGTTGTTCCGTATCGTTGTATTGGGAGATTAGGACAACTATAGGCATTCTTGGGTCTAGCATCCATTCAATACATGAACATGAACATTTGACTGTAAATAAGGGTTTTCACTTGGAATCCAACACAATTTGTGAATCGCTCAAAACAGGTTCGATAAAAAAATACAATAACAGTGATTTATTCGCATATGCCCGAAAGAAAGAAGCAGTCGACTCTATGGTTGCTTCAAAATGAGCCGAACCTAACAAAAGCTGTTTGCGTACGAAGCACTCAAAAGAAGGGTTGCCTGCATTTTCGCATTTTTAAGCACTCAAGACATCAGTGTGATGAGTCATCCGCTGTAAAGTCTTGACCTGGCAGCGAATGACTTCTTTTCTACACCTGCAGAGGCGGTTGATGCGTTTAGAGCGCATATTTTGGAAATACCTTAATCAGAGTGGCAAAAGTGTTTCGACAATTGAATGAAACGCATGCAAAATTATGTAGACCTTAATGGAGAATATTTTGAAAAACAATAAAAGATTCTACTTTCAATAAAGTATCAACTCAAAATTAGAATAGAGGTGGGCGATGATACGTTTGTGTTGCAATGAACAGTTTAGCCTGAGTGAGATGGCGAATAAAGTTGAAATACAAATTATTCTTTTAACAGAAGACAAAAGCAGTGGAACGTTCAATTATTCATGCGATAGAAAAGATTAAAGTATCTAGCATGGGACTACGGAACTTATGTTCTGAGATGGTAACCGACTTTGATTACAAAGAATAGAATACTTGGAGGAGATATATGTACATAGTATATTTCAAGTTATCTAAAATTTCTCTCTTATCAGTTTAAAAATTGTCTCCCAAAGAGCTAAAATATGTCATTTAAAAAGTTTATGTCATCATCGCCTTTCAGGTATGACTATAGGTTGTTGCAAAAAACACCCGAAAACTCTAAATGATAAAATATGTTCTTTTCTAAGGGTGTAGGACTGCCCATAATCAATATACCAAATAGGTCAGCCAGTTTGTTTACAGCAGCTGCGTAATTCGATCACCTCAGTACCGCATTCCGATTTTTACAATGGATAAAAATATCGAAAAAAGAACTCGCCTCAAATTTTGTTCCTAACCTAATTTTGTGTGCAGAACCGTTACGAATATTAGAAAAGCCTCCAAAGACGGTCGAAAAATCGTTGAAGACATGCCTCGATCTGAACAACCTTCGACCACTTCAACTGATGAAAATATGTAAAGTTAAACGGGGCTTGAAAATCGTCAGGCAAGTGTTAGAGAAATAACAAGAGAGCTCGATATCTCTCCAAAATTCATTCGAATGATTTTGGTGGATATTTTGATTATGAAACGGGTTTTTGTTTGAATCGTCTCGATAAATCTGAATTTTTTCTTTGGACATGCTTGATCGTGCGAATTCCGAAACATTATAACTGCCTAGAAGACATACATTAGTTTATGAGTTTGACAAGCAAACAAGTCAACAATCATCCGAACGGAACCGGCGATCAGGCGATCGATTAGATAAAACAAGATTCGCTGAAAAAGCTGAAGACCATCCCAAAAAGTTCCTATGAAAAGTGTGTCGACACTGAAAAAATTTTTGGCATAAATGTATTACTTATCCGGAATCCATTATTGATATATAAATGAGAAATTGTTGGAAGACATGCTTGATTATCACCGTTTAAGTTTGACTTTCCGTTAAAGTAATTGTGGGAAATTGCATTGGATGAAAATTACACAAAATTATGTTCTCTAGCATGTAATTATAGTAATTCATATGGTAAGCATGTCCATACATATGCTTTGAAATCGTCGTATATTGATCCTTATTTGATGTTTGATCGGCAATGAAATTTCCATAATTCACATGGCAAAGCATGTTCATATAAAGTGATTATATGATATGTACAAGTGCATACATACATACATTATATGTGCAATATAGGAAACCTTTTAACGTATTTTCTTAACCATACCTTAACAACAACAACAATTCCCCTTATAAAATTAGTTGACAGACAGTACATATAAGCACACGTAAATAAAAACGAAAATATCTATCGTTGTGCGATCGATCGTGTCACTGATAGCCTGTAATTATGATTACAGCAGTCAAACCGAACTTGCGGGACATGCGATAAACGTCAATAGACACACACATTCAAGCACTTACAATTATACATAGTTACATACAAATACAGTCGTGCATGTAGTTTTGGTGGTTTACTTCATTTTTTCTTATTGCATGTCGCAAGATGTTTGCTAATTACATAATAATTTGAAGTACAGGAAGCAGGAGAGCGAGAGAGTTGTGCACTATGGGAAAATTTTTCTGGACAACCGTAATTATATATAATTGAAAATTGCCAGTTCCATGTTAAACATTGAATTGTGAAAGGCAAATAAATTCTGAATTACACATTTTTCAGTTGTAACGGTTTTTTGTAACGGTTTTTATACCCTGAACAGGGTATATTAAGTTTGTCACGAAGTTTGTAACACCCAGAAGGAAGGGTCGGAGACCCTATAAAGTATGTATATAAATGATCAGCATGTCAAGCTGAGTCGATTTAGCCATGCCCGTCTGTCCGTCCGTCTGTCTGTATATATACGAACAAGTCCCTCAGTTTTTAAGATATCGTTTAGAAATTTTGCAAACGTAATTTTCTCTACAAGAAGCTGCTCATTTATCGCAACTGTCGATATCGGACCACTTCAGCATATAGCTGCCATACAAACTGAACGATCGGAATCAAGTTATTGTATGGAAAATTTGCACATTTCACAATGTATCTCTAAGTTGGCACAGGTA
>NW_017534453.1:476040-508941 GCF_001853355.1 Bactrocera latifrons
CAATGTAATCTCCGAAGAAATCGTTCAAATCGGTTAACTATAGCATATAGCTGCCATACAAACTGAACGATCGGAATCAAGTTCTTGTATGGAAAACTTTCACATTTGGCAATATATATTCACGAAATTTGCTATAGATTATTTTCTGAGCCAACAATGTAATCTCTGAAGAAATTGGTTAAATTGGTTAACTATAGCGTATAGCTGCCATACAAACTGAACGATCGGAATCAAGTTCTTGTATGGAAAACTTTCACATTTGACAATATATATTCACGAAATTTGGTATAGATTATTTTCTGAGACAACAATGTAATCTCCGAAGAAATTGGTTAAATTGGTTAACTATAGCGTATAGCTGCCATACAAACTGAACGATCGGAATCAAGTTCTTGTATGGAAAACTTTCAGATTTGACAAAATGTATTCACGAAATTTGCTATAGATTATTTTCTGAGCCAAAAATGTAATCTCCGAAGAAATTGTTCAAATCGGTTAACTATAGCGTATAGCTGCAATACAAACTGAATGATCGGAATCAAGTTCTTGTATGGAAAACTTTGGCATTTGACGTGGTATCTTAACGAAATTTGGCATGGAATACTGCTTAAGGTAACAATATAATATCCATGAAAATTGTTCAGAACGGATTGCTATAGCATACAGCTGTGAAGGGTATTTAGCTTCAGTGCAACTGAAGTTAACGTTTTTTTTTGTTAATTGTATTTTATATTGTTATTTTACCTATAAACATAGGTACTTATATACAAATTTTAGTGAAAATAAATCGATTAATTTTGCAAGAACTTTTTTGAGGGTAAATTCATAACATTTATAGAAACTCTCTTCCCCATTGGCAAAAAACTTGCACACTCGGTTTTCACAAGCTTCTCTTGAGCAGAATTTTTCACCAGCAAAAGAGTTTAGACATGTTTCGGCAGTAACTAATTGGTGCCAGGTCTAAACCATAACGTGGATGCAAAAGAACATCGCTACCATGTTCCCGGAACTAACAAAGTGTTTGTCTTTCATTAGCGGCTCACCGCTATTCGACCAAAACCGTTTTTACCTGACATTGACATAAGTGACCCGGTTTTTATCAATATTAACAATCCGCTTCAAAAATTACTTTGTCTTTATTGCGATTCAGCAACAATTCGGAAATCGAATTATGGTGGTAGTAAAGAGTGGGTCACCAACGACAGTGTCAAGTAAACCCTAACATGGTCGAATCGTGTGAACTGGCACAAACGATGGATCTACGGTCAGAAAGGTTCTGCTGTGAGATCGTAGTAGATGATGAGTTGTTTCTCTGCTCAAAACTCTTAATTTTGACCTATACAGCCAACAATTGAACCGAACTGAAGAAAGCAATCGACCAGAATCGATCGATACTGACTCATCAGAAGCATCGGGAGTTTGGTTAGGGGATTATTTTGTATTTATCTTCCATTTGAGCCTGGCACCACTTGATTGAACGTGATTACTAGCCATTCCCGTATATGGCGAATGATTTTGCTGATGAAAAACTCGAATCCAAAGACACTGAACGTCATGGAAGGAGAAGAGTCCTTTCCAAAAAAAAAAGAAACGAACTCCCAAACGATTTCTTTTTTAGCAGTCACTCTGAATTTATCATCTCATTTTAAGCTGGACGATTTCTCTTTCAATATTTCGCGAATACTCCACGCTAGTCGAAGAAAGTCTTCCTTGCTTCTTTTATTTTGAAATTTATCTGCAGTAACACGATATGCTGCCAGTGCTCCGAGTTTCGCTCATCTGATATTTTATAAAGTTGATAATGAAAAACTTAACTGTCAGTACCTTATGTTGCATGTTGAATATGAATTTGTGTTAAGGGTGTTCTTAAAGACGCCGCAGGCTTTTGCAGCTTTATAAAAATCGAAACTGCAACAAACGAAAAAGAAATCGTCAAAATCAAGCATGACATACCCGAAAGTGGAGAATGATTTTTTCCACCAACAAACAACTTTCCGCAAGCAGTCGTACAACAACCGAGTGAGCGGTGCCGTAATACCAAAGGAAAGATGGCGAGCGAGCTAAATGCAGTCATGAAAAATGCATTCAAAAGAAATTGCGGGAGACAAATGTGCCATTTCATTTTTATTAGATTTGGCCATAACGCGTTGCAACGTCGAGTTGAATGCTCCAGCCGCGGTGACAGCGGCAAGCGGCAGCTTAACGCTCGTTTTGCGTGCCGCAATGCCGCACGGTTGCAAATGATATGGGTAAATGAGGAGTGTGCTAATGTATGTCTCTGTGTGTGTGTGTGTGTGAGTGTTGAATGGCGCTGCTTCTGTTCGCATAAATTTTATTTGTCAATGATGGCTTAAATGGTGGCGGTGCGAGTGCGGTGCGAGCGCTGGGGCCGGTGTGGATTGGAGCACCGATCCATTTTGGCAGCTCTATTTTTTACCGTTAGCATAGTTAACGCCTTTCGAATGTTGCAGCGCCACATAATAGCACTTGCCACAAAAGCAGCTGGGCTGCTGCGCGCAAAATAAAAATGTCAGCACAGCAAGGTGTACCGCGTGGCACCACCACCAACCCATTTCTCGGCACTCAGAAATGATGGATGCACTTTACCTTCGAACATGCAAATTCCATTTGAGTCACGTGTGGTGAGCGAACGACTGATTATCACCACTACACTGTGGCTAAAAAGAAGCTGTTCATATATCAATTTGTATGTATGTGTGAACGCTTGGGTTTAAATAAGTGTGATTGCGGAAATGACAAATTTACTATTTAATATGTCGGGAATTACCAAACTTTAACTTAACCTGGCTGTCTTCGGGTCGAAAAACCACCAACCAGATCGATCATGTTGTGATAGACGGAAGACACGTCTCCAGTGTTTTGGATGTGCGTGCACTCCGAGATCCTAACATCGACTCGAACGACAATCTGCTAAGCAATACCGTTTCGCAGAGGAGAAAAAACCTACCTCGCAGTGTTACAATCGATCATGACACGTGCGGGATGGGACAGATACCGAGAGCCGAAATGTGTGAGTACGAAAAGCTTGACAAGCTGACTGATAGGGATAATGCTCCAAATTCTACAAAAAGATGCGGCGACTAATAGAGGGATTCAAGACCGAGCATACTCTTGTAGAATCCCCAGAGGTAATGTAGTGGCTAATATCCAGAGCATACTGAAATTAATTCGGGTACACTTCTCCAGCCTGTTTAATGGCAATGAAAGTATAACTCCAGGAAATGGTAAGCCAAATTCCCTAATCGATGACGATGGCGCGGACCTTCCATTGTCCGACCATGAAAAATTTCTAATAGCAATTCTGAAGAATCGCAACTGATGGATTGCCGGTCGAGTTAGTGAAACACGGCGGCGAAGAACTGATAAGGAGTATGCATCAGCTTCTTTGTAGAACATGGTCGGATGAAAAATGTCTGACGATTGTAATTTACGTATGATCTGCATAATCCACCACAATCTGCGTCAACTACCGTGGGATAACCCTCCTCAACATCGCGTATAAGGTTCTAAAGTATGTGTGTTTGTCAACAAACTGATTGGACGTTGCCAGTGTGAGTTTAGGCGTTAAAAATCAACAACTAACCAGATATTTACCGTGCGCCAAATTTTGGAAAAGACCCGTTAAAAGAGAGTCGACACGCACCACCTCTTCGTCGATTTAAAAGCTGCTTTTGAATGAACGTAGAACAGCTGCCTATATGATACCATGTCTCAATTTGGTATCCCCGCAAAACTAATACGGCTGTGTGACGTTGGGCAATACCAAACGCTCCATCAGGATCTGGAAGGGCCTCTCTGAGCCGATCGATACCAAACGTAATTTCAGACACGGCGACTGCTTCAATCTTTTAGCTGCAGAGCTGAATAAAGATGGTAGAATCTTCGTTAAATCTGCTTTCTCCAGGATGGATAAGGAAGCGAGGTCTGATATTAAACGAGGGCAAAACGAAAGACGAAGAAGAAGAAGAAGAAGAAGACGAAATATCTCTTTTTATGCTGTCGCACTCGCGACTATACTTCCACCTCACTGTTGACAGTCATAATATCAAAGTCGTAAATAATTTCGACTATATTGGAACCAACATTAACACCAATATAATGTATTTTGAAGACGCTTTGGAGTCCATAATATTTCACAAAAAAAAAACCTTTGTTTGTTTCAATAATTTTTTTGGTTTTAGTATTTGATATTATTATAAGCACAAAAATCTTAATCACCATCAAACTACTTTTTTCATAGGTCATCTTGGAGATCGGCTAAGTATGCTCTAAGCACTCTTTCATGTGGATGGATGTGTATTTTCTAATTTCCAAGTATCTCAAGTACTCTCATATACAACATGCAATACTTCAAACCCGCATACTCTTGCACTAAAGTATCCAATTCTGCTTATTTTGATATCTGCCCAATACTCACAAGAGCTCCCGTTCCACAAGTTCAGCCCATTAAATCTCCCACCAACGTAAGTCTAACCGCAATTCTCAACTTATTCATAGAAAAAATTTCAATTAGCCCTTAAAGCCTGTTACGTCGTACGCCCATCAAGTCCCGCACTTAAACAATCTCAATGATTTGTTACAACTAATGGCATGCATTAATTTAATTTACTTACCGATAAAATCCCCACAAGCAAAGACTAAACGCATTGACTGCTAAGAACCTAAAGCCACTATTTTAGGTATATTCGCCAACAAAATAGTCGAAAAGCAACACAAATAGGCTGCTTTAAAGCATTAACTACAACAATGGGGCTTGGAGCACTTGCTGCTGTGGTGTCACATTACTAAATCACAAGTTACTTTGCCGAGTTCCAAGCTCCGGAGTTGCGCTACACTAAATCTTGCTGTGAAAAATTTGTATGTATATGTGCCGTTGTTGCCATACTGCCACCACCACCTACTGCTGGCAACCGCAAAAATTTCTCAACATGTAATATATAACTGTGTATGTATGTCTATGTAATATGTATATGTGTGGCTGTGTGTGGCGTGCAAAGCTCATTCAATGCGTACCCCCTTCATTAAACCTCAGCTAGCGTCAACTATTTCATTTGCCCCCACACCTCTCAATATCTTCTTCTTCTCCAGAGCCTATATATATTTGTGTTTAATGGTTGTACTGGCCACTTGGTTCCAAGCAGGTCATGTTGCATGTGGCACGTGGTGTCATAACAACAAACAATCGCAATCGAAAATTCTGGTCTTTCGGGGGCAACGTCGTCGTCGTCGGCGTCGTTCTGTTCGTTTGCTGCTTCGTTGGTTAGCGAGTAATCAATTTGGAATTTGTCATTGTCAGTCGCTTAAATACTAAACATTTATTTATTTAAATTTTCCACAAGAATGCGCCAGCAACAACAACAGCAACATGGCAATATGACGATACGAGTATAAATAGCGGCAGAAAAGCGAAAAACAACAAGAACTACAACAAAAACACGAAGTAAGTCCAAAAGTATTGCAAATGCCACAGGTCTTTGCTGTTGCTCAACACCTCCCCCCGCCGCCGTCACAGTACCGCAAGTCTAATGGCCGAGTGCGCAATATTCATGCAACTCCTTCACAAGCGCACCCATACATAAACACAAGTAATGCCACATTCGTGCGCCGGCGTCTCGAGTTGCCTAATATCGCTGGTAATTACAGCAATTAGTCGAAAGTGGTAAGCGCGAACATTAGTACACACAGAAACACATGTACGTGTGTGTGTGTATTAGTGTTGGCATTATGCGGTAATAGTTGTGCGATGCCGTCGGTAAATGTTGCCATTATTGTTGTAATTGTTTTTATTACAATATTAATGTCCACGGTCATCAGCGACAAGTATGCGCCTGTATGTGTGTGTGTGTGTGAGCGCTACTCGCTTTCGTGATTACTTAGTTGTGCAACTACTAAAATATCTTGATAGTAGGCCTACAAACTTGCACTCTCCCCCTCCCTCCCCTCTAATCGTTATTAATTTGCGTGCAGCGCGCACGAGCTCTAACGGAACTAGCGTCAAGCGCTGTCAGGCAACTCGGCCTTCTCGATCTGCGCGTCATACATTTTCTTATCACCGCCATATTTTCTTCGACGCTGGCCGTGTGCTTGATGATTTCTCATTCCTTGCGTGAATTTATGTTTGCCCTTGCTTGCACCTTCGCGATTAGGCCGATGATCCTGTGTTGGGGTGTGTGTGTGTGTCGGATTCGATTAATATTGCTTTATTTATGCGGGCGCGAAAAGTTTTTTACGCCTTTCACACAGTCGGTAGTTGCCTAATGCAAATATTGTTTGAATTAGACTGTGTAAGCATACTTCATCCCGAAATAGATTTCAGCGCTTATGATTAGGTAAGCTTTCTCATTACTTTTCGCTTATCGACTCTGTTCGTTGCCTATTTGCGTCAATTATTTAATTTCGTAAGCAGCACGTTTACTTAATGCTTTTTAGTATCTGTCAGGAGGTAAAACTTCAGGCGGGACTATTCCAGAAATCTTAAGCCTTTGAAAGTATTGTTTTATTTCTATAGTACAAGAAACAGATCCAAATATTTTGACAGAGTAGTACAAGCAAGATCGGAATTTGAACTGTGTAGGTCTCACAACTGATTGCCGGCCGATTGTTGCGTCATTGGGCGCTTTGAACAATTACAAACAGACGAATAATCATGTACCCTAGTCTCAGCATCCATGTTTGTCATAAACCGGCGAAGAAACTCATTCCTATAGGGGCACAGTCGTGGAAAAGAGGCGCAGTGAGCTCTTTCACGGATGGATCGAAGCTCTAAGGAAAGTTTGGACTGATCTCAAAAATTAGCTAGTGTACGACTGCGCGGTCCTTCTGGCCTATAAAACAAGGCAGAATATCCACTGAACTACTTACTCTCAGCAAAGTTTTTCTTGCTGCAATCGTAGAAAGTTCAATGGGCGTATAGGTTGAAAATCTTGCAGAACCCTAACTGTCAAAGTTGTATGGAGGTAGGAAAAGTACAAACACCCAAACAAGACTAAGGTGGGAATATCTCAGCAGTCAATCTTCGACGGATCTGAAGAAATTGCCGGAATTGATATTATCCGCTTCAACAAATTTATGGCTCAAAGTGCTTTGTCGAGTTTTGAAAGTCTTTTCGATCATTACTTATTAGTATTTAGGTATCACAATGAACGTTACAGCTGTCCATCCTCTTTTGGCGATCTTTTAACATAACCTTACCTAACCTTTATCGGTCAATATGTAAGATGGAATTTGGCGAGCGTTTCTTCCTAATCATTATATATGTATAGAGTTTGGACTGTTTGGTTGACTATAAACCATCCATATCGGTTAGCAAACAAATATGGTTGTGTGCTAAAAATGAACAACATCGAATCGCTAGTTCTTTGAAGAGATACTCATTGAACTCTTGGACTCTATTCGGAAAGGCGACAAGTTGTAGCAGTGCCAGGAAACATCGAGAGAATTCGTAAAATTATGTTGGGTTGACCGATAAATGAGATTAAGTAAGTTAAATATAATCATTAGTTTCTCAAAGGAACGAGTGGAAAGATAGATTAAGAATTTTCACAAGAGAAAAATCATTGCGCGAGATGCATATACCGTTTTGTGAGACACGCGATTGCCATGTTGAATGAGTTTTTTCGCCCCATCCACATAACTTTTGAGTAGAGAAAAGACTACGACGGATGCGTTGGAATTCAGTGTCTTTGAACCAGTTGTTCGTTGATTCGCTTCGGGGAGCTTATTGGAAACATTAAAAGTCATTCCCTGAACACACTGAAAGCCCTCCTGTCGATGCTTACCATATAGCAAATGTATAGAGAAAATGGATTAAATGTCCACGCATGTCCTCGCTTGTATTATATCAAAAGGAGCCTATTTTGAAAGCGAGGATAGTGATTTGAAAATATAATTTTGTTTTGTCAGTCCGGTTTAAATTTATCGTATAAATTTATCGTATATATATATATATTTTTGGAGAAAATAAAAGCCCCTTTCGAACATTTTCGAATGAGAGTTTTCTTACATTGTGACAAAAAAATACCAGGAATTATAAATTGGGTTCAACGGAGCGCCATTTCAGTTTGAAAAAGTAGAAAAAATCACACGGAGCCAAATCTGGAGAATACGGTAGTTGATCAATGGTCCATTCCGTTTTTGACTTTAAATTCGGTCACAATTGTGGGTCAATGCGAAATGTTTTAAAAAAAAATTCAGCTTTATTGTTACGAGTCGAGCAAGAACACATTTCATACCCAAAATATCAGCCAAAATCGTTCGAATGGACTCGCGAGAGATTTCGAACTCCCTTGCCATCTCTCTAACACTGACCAGACGATTTTTAAGTTTTATACAATATCATTCACTTTTTTTCAATATTTTCATTAGTTGAAGAGGGCGAACGTCGTCCAGAACGCGGCATGTCTTCAACGATCTCTCGACCGTCTTTGAAGGCTTTTTACCTCTCATAGGCTTGTGACTTTGATAGAACTTAATCACCGTAAGCATTTACCAATATTCAGAAATGATGCTGCGCATGAAATTTTTATCCAATGCAAAAATGGCAACGCACTACTTAGATTTACCGTCTTGAGCAGCTGCTATAAACACACTGGCTCTAAAATATCATTTACACGGAAAATTTAATTACAATTTGGGGGGTATTTTTTCACAATGTATTTCAGAGTCACTATTCCTAATTTTATTATGATATTTTTGATGCCTTCGTTTTACGTTATAAAGGAACATAAACTGATGGAATTGAAAGTTGTGTTATATTAGCTACTTCGTGAGCTTCTACTCTGAGTCAAGTGATCCAAGGCAACAGCATGTTCATTTTCCAATTTTCGATCAAATCTTATAATTATAATGTAAGAGTTTGGAATGCTTACTACCCCATTTAATTAATTTAGTTAGTTGCTGAAAACATTTTAATTTATTTTTATTATTAAAAACTAATAAAAACGATAAAAAAAAAACGCTAACACTAATATACCCTTCACATGTGCATTTCTTTTAGTAACTACGTGTTCAGTTTGTATGGAAGCTTTATGCTATAGTAATCTGATCTGAACACTTTTTTCAGAGATTGTGTTATTATCTTAAGCAGTAATCCATGTCAAATTTCGTGAAGATACCACGTCAAATGCGAAAGTTTTCCATACAAGAACTTGATTCCGATCGTTCAGTTTGTATGGCAGCTATTTGTTAAAGTGGTCCGATATCGGTAGTTCCGCCAAATGAGCAGCATCTTGAAGAGAAAATGACGTTTAAAAAATTTCAAAACCATATCTTAAAAACTGAGGGACTAGCTCGTATATATACAGACAGACGGACGGACAGACGGGCACGAGTAAATCGGCGCAGCTCAGCATGCTGATCATTTATATATACACCTTATAGGGTCTCCGACGCTTCCTTCTGGGTATTAAAAACTTCGTGACAAACTTAATATACCCTGTTCAGGGTATAAAGAGGAATTAAATAAAATTCAGCCTGGATATCTGGCATTGCATCCAAAATATTCGTCCGTCTAAACACAAACTGCGACGATTCTGGCGCGCCATTTGCTGTTGGCAGTTGTGTTAGTAGTTGCTGTTGTTGAACGTTTGTGGTTGTCATCATCAGCATTACCATTACCCATTGCCACTACACAATTACCGTCACCATAGTCGCTGCAGGTGCGCGCATACTTGAAGGCAGTTTAGACGACTCTCGTGCTGCAAACTGTCTGCGAAAGCACAAAGCGCCATGCAATCAAAAAAAACAAATTCTTTCAATTCGAAAACCCCACAAACACAAGCCCACCTGCATATACACACATACATATATTTGTATTTAACTAGCACAGAGCGAAGCAACACGTCGCCTCTCATCGCATTGCAACAGCCAACAGGAACTCGGTTCATTCGGTGCACCCCTCTACGCTTGCACTTCGGCGCTTCATCGTCGACGCAACGAGCAATTCTTACCGCGCTAAATGCTAGTCACACAGGAAGGAAAAGCCGGGGGCAGACAACGCGGACGCTCACGTCAATGTGTATGTATGCCGAACGTTCCACAAGTGTGTGTGCAAGACTTTGTTTGACACAAAGTGAACGCCGCACTGCGAAACTCACTCTACGGTTGAGTCCTGTTGTGCGCTTTGTTCGTTCGCTCGCCACCCACCACCTGTTCGACAACCCTCAACCCCTGCCTTGTTGCGCCATTTGTAGCCATTCAACACTACCCGGAAGCACACAGGTCGCCATTTTTATGCGCAGAAGCAGTACTCAATGAGTGTTGGTCGTTTAACAAGCATATAGAAACGAGAGAGTGATGCAATGTGAGCGCGAGATGGAGAGCGCGCTTCAAGCGACGAAAAAAGATGAACACGAAGTGCTATAAATAAAAGCATAATGGCACGAATAACCACTTGTGAGCGCGACAAAGTGTTGCTCCTCGGCTACTTGTTGTGCCAGCAAGGACACACACACACACAACGACGACACGCAGAGGTTTCGATAGATTGCTATGAGGGTAGCTTGAAGTCGAACTGTAACTTTTTGATGCACTGTGGAAAAATCGAAATTTGATAAACATTATTTTGGTTAGTAGTCTTTGAATTAATTAGAATAAACCTTAAAAACTAATCAGATTGTCTACAACAAGGTTGCCACCCAACTGAAAATTGTGCTTAAACTTAAGTTTTTATTTCATATGTTATAACAACTAGATAATACTACAACCGACGACGAAAAATGGGTATAAAATTTATTAAGATGAAAAAATGTTTAAGAGAGTTGCCACTTTTGCAGGTGATAATAGAAAAATATGTACTTTAAGAATAAAATGATAACATTGGTTTGAAATTAAGGTTTCTCCATATTAGTTAAATTTATTTTAAAATAGATTTGCCACATGTCTAAAATAAGTACTTTTTTTTCTAATTTATACATATTTACTAAGTAGATGGCCAAAGTAGCTGTCTGACGACTCACCCTAATTTTAACTAAGTCACTAATAAAATTGCAAAATTTATTTTTAGCTTAATAATGTTGCCATCTTATCGTATAATATTTACCACTTATAATAAAAATCAGCCACTATTAAAAAAAAAAATAATTTCGTCAAATTTAACTTAATTAATTTTTGTGAAGTTGCCACCTTTAAAAATAAATAATGAAAATTTTATATATGTATATGAAAATATTTTATTTAAAAGAAAAACTGAAGGAAAATGTATGCTATTTTTACTAAAAAATCGTTAAAGCAAATTTTACAACGTTGCCACCCTATCATGTAAGGAAGATAAATTTATCGTAATATGAGTGATAAAAAAAAATCTTTTAAAGATTAAAATTCATCAGATTTCACTTTAATTAATTTTCATAGAGTTGCCACCTTTTAAAAATAAATTTAAAAAAAGTATATACATATATGAATATATTTTATCTAAAGGAAAGACTGATGGAGAAATATGAAATATACTATTTTATTCTACTTTATTAAAAAACCGTTAAAGGAAATTTTATAACGTTGGAACTCATCAAATTTAACTTCATTTATTTTTATATTGTTGACACTTAAATATATGTATGTATATATTAAAATTAAAAATATTGTCAATGTCTAAATAAATTAAAAAAAAAATTATAGAGTTGCCAAAAAAATACAACAATACAAATTGAAAGTGGGTTTGTAAATGTAAATTAAGCTTTACTTCCCACCTCGATATGTGTTCTGGAACATATTTTAACATTGATATGCTTTTCATAAAGGTCGTCATCTGTGTAATTTTTTTTAATATTTGTATCAGTGGCATTCATTATATAATTTAAAAATTCTTGCTTATAAAACTTTAGTTCAGAAATCCTTAATAGTTTGCTCCAAGAAATCACACAATTTCAAGCATTAATTTCTGGCCATGTAACTCACAGTTCAACGTAGCTGTTTACAGCAACACCATTCGCCGCCATTTAATCACCTTACTACACAAACACCCCACCCAAACGCTCTCAGCTAGAACGCACCACCCACTGGCGCATTGCATACATTTAGCATGCTTCCGACAACTCGAGAGTGGCAAAACTGGCACATTTAATCTACACGCACACACACAAACGCCAGCAGTGTTGTATGCAAATGTGCTCAGAGCGCATTTGGCGCTGAGATTTTGTACACTTATAGAGAGCTTAATGCCACTAAGAGCGGCTTGATGCACGCCCGGTGGTAGGCAACACATTTTGCCGAAGTAATAAACGTTTCGAATGTTTTTAGTTTCGAGTTTGGCGAACGCTAGCGACGGCTTGTCGCACCAGTAGAAGGGAGTGGTACGTCAAAAACTGACGCACATCAGTAGTGTATTGTGCGCCAACGAAAATCTCAAATATATTATTATTCAATTTCTAGACTTTTGTTTTTCCTTCAACATCTCGTTTTGTGAACTCTAAATAAATCAACCCAACTCAACTCAGTCTTAACTTCACTAAAACTACGCCTGAACTTAACTTTTGTGCGCTTCTCAACTTGAACTATCTGCAAACTTTTAACTTTTTATTGAACTCTATGTGAGTAAGTGAATTTTACGCCAGTGAGAAAGTGGCAAATCTGTCACATTCGGTACTGACCTGCGTGCGTGTGCATGTACGTGCGTGTATGTGCGTGCTGGCAGCCTATAAAAATCGTTAAATTACATGATGGTGAAACTCTTCCGCGTCGTCTCAACTCTACTCTATTCTTCTTTCAAAAACTGCTTGCTACTATATCCTGCACTAAATATATACTATATAAACAAATCGTTTGTTTAATACTAAAGAAAAAAATAAAATAAAATAAAATAAGAAACTAATGAATTATAGTTGCATAGTACTTCCGACATTACGCTGTTGCTATCCAAAAAATTTTCGCTGATTTTGCACTCAAGAAATATATACTTAAAGAAAGAACGGAAGAAAGTAAGCTGGCGAGTGAAAAATTTGCTGAAAAAACAAGCATATAGCATTTAACATAAAACATTAACAATTGTGAATAACGGTGGAAAGAAACGAGCCAAGCAATTCGGGGACGCAGCAATTGAAAAGAGACCACGGAAGACGACGCAGAACGTAGAACGCAAAAAGAAAGCACAAACGCCATGAAGCATAAGTAGTACCAGCTAGAAGTTGATGATGTAGTTGTCATATTGTTGAAGTGCAAAAGGTGGCCAACTATTTAGCGTGATTTAAAAGCAAAGTGAGTAATACGGCGTGCCTAAATGTAGGCAATGCCTAGTTGTTTTTTTTTCTTTTTCCTAAATAATTGTATTTCATCGAAATTTTGTTGGCAAATTGAAATCTAAAAAAATATATGCTAAGCGCCAGCTAGCGATTACTTAATACCCAACTATATTATTGTTGTTGTTTACCTTAGCGCTTTTGCTGCGTTGTCGCGGTTGTGTATGTGTGTTTTCCTGTTGCCGCAATTTAGGCGCAACACCGCAGGCACAGCCGTGAGTGCCACTCAGAGAGTATACGAAACTGCGAGAGAGAGAGAGTGTTTTTGACGAAAATACGGTTGAAGAGAGCGTGTGACGCTGAGCGTTTGCGAGCGCGACGTTACGAACGCGGCACTTCGTGTGCTTGCTCGGCGCGTTAAATAGGCAGCACGGCATTGCCATTCATTCAGTGATTTGGCATGAAGCCAACTTGTTTCGAAATTATGTTTGTGGTGTATGCGAAACTGAAATGTAATGGAAACGCAAGCGAATTTTAACTGTTTATTGGCATTATTTGGTGTGTATTAAAAAGGATTCAAGTGTGCTAAAAAGTGATAATATCTAAGGTTTGAAAACAGGAAAAATGTAATTTATTGTCAGCGAGCATGCGAGTGCGCTCATATCACAGTTATATTTTCGGACGCTGCGGTAAAGTAGAGGAAAACTATTAATCATACGGTTTTAGCGGTACGCCGTGTGCGGTGAGCGATGTGCGGCGTTCCCTGGATACCGCAACTACACATACACACATACGCAAAACACAAATACATGTGAAAGCATATAATTATTTCAAATGAGCTCTAATGCAAACAATGATTTCAACAGTTAGTGTTGCCAACCAACAAACGATTTAGTTTTTTTTTTTTGTTTTTGTTCGTATATGCCGTTATAAATAATACTTATATAGCTTTCAAGAGCAGCCATTAAAATCATATTTAGCCGTGTCAGCACATATGTGCCCAACAAGTGTGTAAATGTGTGCGTGTGTGTATTGGTAACTCAACTAATTGCAGCGCTAAGATTGCTTGGACTTACTTCGAGCTTCACGCGATGTGTCACGCACACATACACACACACACGCATACTTCGAAAGTTATACTTCATGCCAACTATGAGTTGCATACCGCACTGTTGCGCTTCTCTCGCCGCACAACCACCTGAAGAGTAATGACGAAATTTGTTGCTTTCACACACACAAATACACATATACATATGTACAAATACACAGCCATGCTTATGAACACACGTAGGTTTTCAGCAACATGCACACGCATATACCTGAATTCGTGCCGTGAAATCAACAAATGTCGATATGAATAATTGAAAGTGGAAGTCTTAGTTTTTCCAACGTCCTCTATTCTTCCACGAAGGCATACATGGGGCGTTTGGCGCATTTACGTAGGCCGCTTTATGTGTGTCGCAGACCCGTAACAGGTACTTATACAAAAGCTATTTGTTGGCGCATGCAGGCGGAGTATGTACCTAAGCGCTTTTGTACACGTGTTCCGTACGAAATAAATACGTATTATTATACGAAGACAACCACCGGCTCCACGTCAACCTGGAACAAGTATCCCAGTGGCACGTACATTTTTGATTAATGAAGCAGCTGTCTACTCAACCCCATTAACATTTACCAAATATCTATAGAGGTGTGATAATTTTAACGCTCCAACGAAATTATTGCAATAAAAACGAATTTGGGTAACAGCTCGAACAAGTTTAGCGCCATTCTATAATTATTTGAAACTGCTGAAGCTCATTGAGGCGCCAGAATCAGTCCCTATAGAGTTATTTTTTAAGCAAACAAGAAAAAACGTTGACTACGCCGTCACCGGAGTCCTTTCACAGGTTTGCATCCTGCGTTTTGCTAATTCCTTCCTTCTAGCCTCGGTTTTTTTATAAACAGCCTTCAAGACGAATCAAGGCTACATAAATAGGAAACTTATTTGTGAAGGAAGATCTTTATTGAAATTTTTAATGGTCACTTTATATGACATATATATGTAACAGTAGTCCGATCTTAATTTGGCAACCCTGTGATGCAATCTGGCAACTCAAAACTGTTTATGCCTTATTTATTCAGAACAATTTGGCATAGGAGAGCTATTTATTTGACATATGGGCGCTATTTATTTAGTTTACAGTAACTTAAAATATTCATCCCGATAAAAAAATGGAGTTAAATCGCTGAAGTTTTCACGCAACTGATTGTTACTCAGCTGTTTCTTTGAAAAAAACTCTTCCTTTCGACACCATACCACTAGCACAACACGTAACAGAACATTCTGAATGGTACACAACCATTTCTGTGCCAGTTGTCTTGCAATAAACCTGGAAGACCAACTGTCGAAGACGGATCACTCTTCAAAACGTCAATGTAAGCTTTAACACATCGACTGAAACAACTACATTTTTGTGCATTCAAAACAGCGAATTAATGAGTCATCCGCCTTATAGTCCTGACTTCTCTAATTCCGAAATATAAAAGGCAACTCTAGTGTTTTCAAATTTTGTGAAGATATCTTGTCAAATGAAAAGAGTTTTCTATAGAATTGTTTGATGTGGATCGCTCAGTTGTTATGCAGTGAAGTCCTGAAAAAAACTTTGTAGAATTGTTGAATCTATAATTTAAACATAGAAGCTTTCCTATTTTCCGCTCATTACAAGGAGCACCATTTTAAATAACAAATAGCTAAAATCATGATATATTTTATGATCAATTAGAAAATTTTCTTGTAAAAAATTTCACAATTGGGACCTCATTTGATTCCTTTCATAAAACTGATTTTATGACCTCATCATGTCATCATCTCCACAACCTAGAAATTGAAATCGAAATTTGACACTTATCTCTCTGTAGCAACTGTTTCTATATCCGCTATTTCAAGTGGATGACTAAAAAGAGTCAGATTCGCAGAATTTTTGTATTGATCTAACAAAAGTAGTACATTCAAGGAGGAAGTGTCGCGATGATTCTAACTCATCTTCTTCCAAAGAGCTTATGGAGCTTACATCGAGTAATATATTCAATCTTAGTTCATGAATCCCAAACGCACACAGTCCTGTTAGAGCTCCTACAATCAGTGAGAGGTGAACAATTTTTCGATCAATGCATGGTTCTAATTCTATATCTTTTGGCTGTAGCAAATAGTATTAACAGTTTCACGAGGTTTTGAGAAGCTCATGTCATATCACCTTCTGATTCCACCAAACAGCAGGGTGTGGTATATGATGAAGATTACCTTATTACCGAATCGGTCTGTTTTTGCAGTTGATGTTGATGGTTGTCCCAGGCTTAGGATTCTTAAAATAAATCAATTTTTCATCGTCAGTGACATTTCGATACAAAATTGATTTTCTTTCGTGTCTTCGCAGCAAAATTTCACAAGAGTTTTTTTCGATTTTCGATTTGTCTTTCAAACAATTTATGTGGCATCCATTTCTAACACTTCTGGATCTTTTCCATAACTTTCAAGCGGTCTGAAATTGTTTGCTGTGCAACATTTAAGCTGTTACATGTATTTTCTTTGGTAAAAACATCCTTATTAAATAATTTTTTCCTGTATAAAAAAATTAACATTTTATTATTACAAACAATAATATATGTATAACCAAGAAATTTTGAAATGTGTGGAAAAAAATATTTTAAACTCTACCATTGGAGCCATTAAAGGACCTTTGTAAAATATCATGAAGATCGATTAAGTTGTTCTCGAGAAATTTTGCCAACCGACATCGAATGCACAGTTTCGAGAAAAACGATTTTAAAGATTTAAGTGGGACACAAGCACAAGTTCTCAAGGCTGTATCTCTGAAAAGATTACTCGGATCAACTTGAAAATTTAGAACAATTGTCTAGAGGTGTTGCAGAATTTAAAACGACAATTAAGATAAAATTTTTTGAAATCTGTAAGACCATGCAACGCCTTAAGGGCTGTCATTTACTTTTGACTCAAAGTATCATCTTCATCGATTTTACTCGCAGTTTGGCGTTTTCAAACTTTTTTGGTGGTCTTCCACGTTTATCATTTCTCATATCAAAATTACTATCTCTAAACCGTTGTGACCATCGTTTGCATGTTCTGATAGATCATGATCACCATATGCCTTGACAAGCATTCGATGCAGCTCTCCAGTACTTTTCTCCAAATGGAAAAACGAAAATTAATGCTTTCGGCAAATCATCGCTTTTCGACGCAAAATTTGACCTTTTGATCGCAATGTAAAAATATGAACTTGCTGGTTCAATGACTGTAAGATGACAGATGCCATGCCAACCAAACAAAATAAAATTAAGTCCCGTTCACAACTAATATTTGTATCTTATCGCTAGTAACAAAACCTTTCCATAAAATAATATAAAACTTCTAATTTTCGAACACATTTTTAATCAAATTTTACTCTATTTTCAGTGCAAAGAACGAACACAGAACAGTTATATGTCAATATACAAATCTGCAAGCTAATGAATCACTCGACTTACTATCCACTGGCCGCATTACTCATACAAGCAAAACTATGAGAGAAGCATTTTCTAGAAAATTCAGCTCATTTAATATAAAACAAAACTAAAACAAGCAATACAAAAATATAAATAACGAAAAGCAACCACAACAATTCTGTGTGAAACAAAATTACGTCAACGATACAACGAAGCAATACTCAACTGTGAGCAAAACTACAAAAACAAAATCAAGTAAACAAAAAGAAGAAATAATTAAAAATTTAGATTTAGCATACAACATTGAAATTAAAACATTAGAGGCGTTAGAAATGTTTGAAAATTATAAATTTACAAGTAATAGCAAATTCACACTTATCAAATAAGTATTTGGCAATTAAGAAAATCCAAACCACGAAAGCGCAGAAAAAAAGAGTTTGAGAACAGTTAATGTGAGTAAAAGCGAGTTGTGACCTTCCACTTGAATGGTGCAAAACGAACTTGGCCAACAAAATGTCCGTCGATTGCATGCGACCCACGAGCAATAAGATCGTCATCACGCCCGGTGCAACACTGTGCTATGCCACGAACACTACAGCGCGAGTGTCGCAACAGCAACAGCAACAAATACGAACCACAGTACGACAACAAACGACGGCGGCTGTGAGATCAGCGCGCCCACAACCAAATACAACAACATGCAAAGGCAAAGCACTAGCAACGCTTAAGCCAAGCGCGCTGCTTCCGAAGCAACAGTCGACGATTGTGGTGGTTAGAAAGCCTGCCGGACCAGTTACACCGCCACTCCTACAGCCGAAAACCAAATATGCATCACTTGTACCGTTATCGCGTAGCACCAACAAGCGCTTGCGCAATGTCGGCAATCAGAAATCTCCCAAAGAGCCTGTCACTGTGGATCGCATTCAGTTTGAAGATGCCACTAGTGACTTGGAGGTCTGCAAGAGACTCGAGTGGTCAGCCGCACAATCGCTAGTCGAAATGAATGCAAAAGAGAAACAGCGACGCAGTGCTGCCGCTGTACAGGCGACTATAGAGCGGAAGCCATTGACGTCAGTGGCGACTCAAGAGGTTGCTGCAGTGCAGACACCTGTCAATGGAACCGCTTTGAGTGATACTAGTTCACACAGCAATGTTGGTAAGTAACATTATTATGTGTGGTCCGCAACCGCAATGACTCTGAGATATGCATATTACAAGAGATATGAATACACCGCCTAAACTGGTAGTACTTGCGAAATCCTCACTATCCTTTACAAGCGCGAAAGACCTCATATTGCAGTTAGATCCCTGGTTTTGCTTTCTTTCTTTGTACGAAGCTGTGTTCTTATTCCGGAAACACTCTTGCAAGACAAAAACAGTCTGATGTTGATAGATCACTCAGCTCATACTGTTATCGGCCCTTCTTAAAAATGCCGGTGTTTTTTTAGAAAGGTTCCACCTTTTTTTATAGTTTAATAAATTTCTTGATCTGTTATATCTGTTCAAGAATCAAGTATTTTTTACGGTTATGAGATCGCTTATTTAAAGATGTGCTATGATTTTATCAAAGAAGTTCTAGCTTTCATGTGATGTTTCGATTATGATAACTCTTTGGTCTTTGGACTCTCTCTCGTTTTTCTTAACCTTATTTACCGACTTTAGCATTGTATCTGTATAGAGGCAGAGATTTGACCAATGCCATCAGCCAAATGATCTCCGGCCTCTAAGCTTGAACGTTTCGTTATAAAAAAGAATCATGGATTCATATTTGGCCAAGGTCTATCAACCCTGCAGGACTTAAGAAACCCATGTAAGGCATTAAGTACCCGTTGATAAGGATACATAACTTAGAAATATTGTACGTATACTAAATCTCCGAGAATTAATTTGTTTGTTGAAGAACTATCGGAAAGACTGTTGCAGAACAGAAAAAGTCGTCAGGGTTGATTGATTCGATCTGTACGACGGAAGACTACATATTCGACTTAATTTCGGTTTAGTGCTTACTTTCACGTCAGTAACAGTCTAGACAACTATTATTCAATATTTATTCAAATACATATTTTTAATTTTTTATTGACAAGTAGAATCCAGAATGGTTTTACGCTAAAAAAAAAGGATTTACTACACACATACATACATTTATAAACATATAAACATAATCTAAATATATATATACGCTTAAATCTACATTCGCCAAACTGGCGGCTGAAACACATTTTAATTTCCGTAGAAGCGCATCAATCAGTTGCTCATAACACATCCTTAAAATGGGAGTATCTACGCAAATGAACCATTTCGTACCTGTACAAATAGTAATTGGGGGAATTGACCAATTGTTGGGTTGTTGGTTGGGCGCTGTTAATTGCATTGCATATTTGGATTTAAAACTTTTATGTACCTTACTTAAATCCTTAAATGCTCCAGCCAAGAGAATTAAACCGAAGCGGGCATGACCGTATCCAATGAGCTTAAAAAGTGTGTCTATTCATCTTCATATGCTTCAGCTTATTTTTTAATGATAACTACCAGTACGGAATTGGTCATAAACGTAAATGTTCAAAAGTATTTGAAAGCAATTAAAAGTTGAAGTGCTTATGGATTAAGAAGATATTGAAAATGCAAAATTTGGAAAATTGCCATTAAAAGGCATTTTATTAGGACATTGCCGACGATGCTCACCGTCGACGGGTGGAGGTAGGTGCCGATGGTTTTAATTTTTTAAATGAAAGTGCAAATGGAATAGCGCAGCAGCAATTTTATACATTATATGTGTAGTTCGTGAACTCACATCTATAAAGACCTTGTATGACTTCGGAAATGAGAACGAATGTATGAAAATCCTGACGTGGGTTAACAAACTGTGTAGGCATATTAAAAATAGTCATTTAACGATTATTTGAGATATTATCATTTTTATTTGGTACAAAGTACAAAGAAAATAAGAGGCAGGTTAATTGAGAGTAATTTTTAGAAGCTTTGGGTATGCACTTTTTTTGTAAGGAAGTGAGCTCAATTAAAAATTTGCTGAAACGCTTTAACAGCATCTGTTTTACGAGATTTTGGATGTGTTTGTTTGAAAATATTTTTTTTCTTTGTTTTTTTGTTACAACTATATTTAGATTGTAGGGTTCAAAGGTAATAGACGTGGGACATTTGGACATGTTTGAGTTCATTTCCATAATTTTTTTTTTTTTTTTGGCACGAAACGGCCATTTCCTTATGAGGCCAGCTGTAGTCTTAGAAGGTGGAAATAACTGAATATTCAAAAACAGATAACTCTTTACTAAACGGTACAACCGTTCAATTTTACGGACAAATCATACTTCGAACTAAATATTATAGAATCAATTGGCAACATTTATAGAATAATAACAATATATATAGTGGATGGGTCTGATTGTGAACGAGGATAGATTAGATTAGACAAGTGAGTATGGATTGCACCGCGACCTAGGGTCTATTGTGTCTTCTTCAAGATCACAACGTCTCAGCTAGCCCTAGCAAATTGATATAGTCCGATATACTGATAGGTATAGGGGATCACCATTTGGAAATATGGATCCAAGGGTCTTTATCTTGCGCCTACATACTGCTGTGCAGTCAATTAGCAGGTATTCTGGTGTTTCAGACTCCAAGTCGTAGTATGTTAAATAAGTTTTTCTTGAACTTACAATGACCAGTGTAGAAGACAAGGAGCCTGAATTTTTCCCTTGTTAGGTTGATTATGTATTTAAACCTTTTCAAGTTGTAATCACCCATTAACAACTTGGCATGACGCATGCCTAGGAGTCGTTGCCAATGCTTCTCCCTACCCACTGTTCCATTATTGCTTAGCGGCTTCTTTATGGTGTGGGACCAACTGCAATGAAAGGTTCCCGTCATATCATCCATGTTGGTGGAAACTGCGGAACGAGCAAGCTCATCAGCCAGTTCATTCCCGGCTATACCTTTGAGACCTGACACTCAAATAAGGCAAACAGTCGCTACACTCCCGACTTGGCTCCCACGTCACTGTTGAGAATAAAAGCTTTGAAGTTTCCCAACAACAATATCACAGGTGCTACTTCGAACTGAGTAGGCAATTGAAAAGTAAAGCCTAAAGACAAACCAAGGCTCTCATAATTCCCGTCCTGCTATATGCTGCGGAGGCAAGGTCCTTTGCACATTGGCAAAGAGAATACCGTAGTCGTTGAAACAAGGAGATATTATACATTAGCATAGCTAAATGAATCAATAGACAGAGGATGTGATTGCTAGCATAGGTAAAGAAGAAGAAAAATCTCTATAAAAATTTGGACCCAAAAAACGCCTTAACTTTTCAGAGTTCAAACTGTTCGATCAAAATCAAGAAAAAAAAATCTTTTTACACCCTTTTATACCATGAGAAATACTAACGTGAAGAATATTAAAGCTCGGTATGGGCGAAGTTAACATTTTTTTTATTCATAAAGCATTATGATATGCGATAACACAGGTATGCCGTAGAACTATAGCATATGTATGTTTATAAAACTATATAAATAGTGATCCATTTCGAGGTTGCCTATTTTTTTTTCAAGAAAAAACACAATAACTTCCCATTTAGTGTGGAATGTTTATTAAAATTCGATTGAAAATTTTTTGGCATTTATTTTTTGAAGATTATCTCTTTCAAATGTTGGCCGCGGCTACGACTCAGATGGTCCATCCATTGTGTCTAATTTTCGACGACTCGTTCGAGCATTTCGACTGATAACTGGCGAATCACAAGCGTGAGGTTTTTCTCCAAAGTCTTGTCTGAATCGAAGCGGAATTGTTCGCATAAACTTTAGATTTTACACATATTCACAGGAAAAACGTTCTATCTAACGTTGTGATATCACACTCTTGGTGATCAATGGACCAGCCCAAAACTATCTGCTCACCGAAATGTTCTCCCAATAAATCTATTGATTGATGCGATGTTTGTCAAGTGACGTCGTTTTGTTGAAATCAAATGTCGACGAAAACACGAGATTCAATTTCAGGCATCAAATAGTCGTTTATCATGGCACTATAATGGTCACCATTGCCTTCTTTTTCCTGAATGAAATAATAATTTTTGAATCTCTTCAGATTGCTCTTCGTCCTAAAAGCAGGAATTTTGCTCATTTACATACCCATTGAGCCGGAAATGGGCCTCATCGCTGAACGAAACTTTATCTCGTCGGATCTTTGAGTGCTTGGACGGTCGAACCGTTTCAGTTCTTGCACAATCTATATTTTCTACGCTTACAATAGAAGTTTTCGACATAAAATGCGCAAAGTCGTGCCATACGGCAGCCCAAATTGCTGCGAACGGAGTCGAATCGACTCCACACGACCTTCGTAAACACTCTCTGCTATATTTTTTTCACTTCGTGTAGGACGAGGTCTATTCGGTCGAACAATATCTAATGGTGAATGATGTTTACGAATATTAAAGGCTTGACACGCCTCATGCGTTCTTTGTCAAAAAGCCTATTGAAAAAGTACCTCTACTTGGATCACCTATTAGTATATGTACAAATATGGTATATGTATGGCGCATAATGCAAACGTTTTAGTCGAGATATCATGATTAAAACTGCAGTTGTATTGGGAAATTATTTAAATTAAGTGCTCAACAATGACTAATAAACTGCGCCACTTTCAACAATCTAAACACATACATACACACACACACACATGTGGGGTTGATGATTTCATCTAACCGCCGCGAAATAATGATTTCACCACATSCACACAAAAATAGTTATTAGGCGCATGCAATTTGGGGCAGTGTGGGGGGGTGCGTTTGGCAAGTAACCGCGCAGAAGAATTATTTGCTTTGACACGATGCGCGTGCCTATGCAGATTAGGCCACACGCACACCAATAGAGAGGGGTACGCGCTTGGCCACTAACTGCATAAACATTTGGAGCAGTGTGCGCCATTTTAATCGCCTCGAAATTATGCGAAATATTCGCATACGCTTCATATTTTCACAGCTGCACAATAGATAATCGCCGGCAAACACAGAACGCTTCCCCGCACATGTGCGTGTGTGTGTGTGTGTGTATTAGTGCGCTCGCAGTGTAGTCGCATAGGCTTAAGCCAACACAAACACACACACTTGTGCAAATTTGTATATTTTGAATTTCGCACACCTTAGTTGAGGCTTTCGAAAGCGCGCCACCAGCTGCGGGCGCCTGCCGGCCTAGCTGCAGTTGGGCTTTGGTGGCGACCTGGAGCCGCACGCGCAAATCCAGCGCTGTGTATGCGCCTGAATGTTGTCGCATATGCAACAGTAATCGTGCTGATGGCACAGGCACGTGGTTATCTGCAGCTATCACGGCGACCGCGTCACGCACCAAATTGACTTTGAACGCTTCGAGCGCCCAATTCAGCAGAAAAGCAACAATGAAACGTTTAGGCGCGCGGAGGTAGGCAACACTGCGGTACAAGGCTGCTTTTGCATGCGAAGAGCTGGTGAATTGGTGAGCTGGGAGCGTTGCGTAAAGCAACAGCCTACCACCGCTGGCGTTTAGATACGTTGTTGTTGTATGTATCGTATCTATACATATCTATTGCATGGACACATACATATAAAATATATTACACCCATTGTATGTGTTTATTAGCATTTGGGGGTGGCTGGCGGCAGGGCCGATATAGCATATTAAAAAGATGTAGAGCCACCCGCATACGAATTGCTTTATTAACCAAATTTAGCACCGATTCTAATCAACTTGGTATGGGTACAAAAGCCATAATCTATGTAGACAATAACAAATGTTGAAAAGAAGACTGCCTGCCGCAGTGTGTGCCACCCACAACTTTAATTTGTTTAGATTGCGTGTGTATTGACGTCCGTGTTGCGGGGTTGACATTCGCAAGATGACATCGCATGTTCGTTTCAACTTTTCGGAAGCTCAAAATTCGGGTAGTTTGCTTGCCTCCACTCATGTGTGTGGTTCTATAGCTGTTTCTATTTGAGAATTTGACGTTTATGCCAATCTTTTGCATTGTTGGCAATGAAACAAAGGATCGAAATGTTTATATTAGACCTTAGCTATGAGTATTAAGGGTGTTATGGAACTTGTATGAAATAGAAACCCTCAAAAAGTCTTTCTATCAAGAAGTGTTTAAACTTCCACTGAAATCTTTTTCTTTACATATGTTTTTCCTATGCGTTTCGGTGAGTGCTGCAAGCCGAAAATGCCCTGTTTGTTAGACCATAGGTACCATCGGTAAACCTGCGACAAAGACGTTTGATATAACCAAGCCTACTTGGTCTCCAGATATTTCTTTAGCAAGAAATGGTGTGCTTCGGTGGCACCAGGCTTTTTATAGGGTCGTGAAAAGGTCGCGTAGTCCACCATGAATTTGTTCTGGACAAACCGTCAATGCCAAGTTTTACGTGGAAGTCCTCAAGAGACTCAACCGAAGACTCAATCGGGTCCGACAAGACATGGCAGCCGATTGAAATTTGCACCACGACAACGCCCCGGCTCACACCGTCTATCTTGTGAACAGCTATCTAACCAATACCGGCATCCCAACGCTTCCGCAGCCGCCCTACAACCCAGATGTGGCCCTAAAGTTTTAAGGAATTTTAACGGTTCAGAATGGTTCAATAGATTTTTTTAAATTGAATCAGTCGTATTACTTTCCGGACAAAACCTGTATACTTGTTATAAGCCTTGGCTCAATTCAATTGTCGAATTTGTTTTTTTTTTTTTGCCGATTTCGACTCAATTTTGGTTATTTTCGACGTTGTATTAATAAACCTTAGTCTTGTTAGCAGGAATGATGAATTAGCGTTGCAAAGCCTCTCTTTTTCGACCTCTAGCCAGAAGTGTTTGGAAAACCAAGACAGCACTGGAGAGTATTGTCAGAATCCAGCGTCTTCTAATAGGCGCCAGGTCATAAGCGTATTGCGGGCAATGAAATAGTCGACGAGATTGCCAAGAGCGATGAACGCTTGTCACCCGAAAAAATTATAAACATTTTAGATTGGTATTGTCTGTACGACGATCTGAATGGAACGATCTACTTGAGCGCAAAAGTCATGTGTAAAACGGTAGATATTCCAATAATATTATTCAAAGTTCCTACTAGCACTCAATAAAAGAGACTGTAAGAACATGATTGAAATACTCACTCGTGGCGGCAGACGCCTACAGAATGGAGCTGACAGATTGAGAAGACTGGAAAAACTGTCCAAGTAAGACACTAGGGCAACAAGGAGCATTAGTGAACGTTTTAAGCATTTGGGGGCTCCACGGTATGAGACACTTGAAGAGGTATCGTGAATGGGGCCACAGATAATATTCAAATTCCTGTCAAGCGCAGGCATCTTAAAGGATGATTCATCCTGGTATTTCACAGAACCAAAACTGTTCTAAATATGTGACAATAATAAAATGTAGCAACGTCATTCCAGTTCGGAGTTCTCACAGTCGCCTCAGTGGACTGTACATGATGAACTGAGGACGTCTAAATTTTGATATACTACTTAAGAAAATGATTGACGAAAAGGCACCGGTTTCATGAAGACGTTATCGAAATTGCAACAATCGGACTACAAAAAGATTTCCACAATCTCGTATTTATTCCAGTTCCTATTGAAAGCTCCTCAAAAGAATGGAAAGATATTTAGCAACAATGAAGAGGCAATCGCTCCAGCAGAAGATCGCATTAATCAGTGTATTGCTCTCGATGGTACAATTATATCGAAATTACCAAAAATGGATACTGAAAGATGTTCAAAAAATTACAAAAAACAACAAAAAAAAGTACAAAATAATCCTCTTTTAGGTCTACTTCACATCAGATAATATTTTTAGCTTCTTCCTGTCTCCGAGCACTGATATTTCCAAAGCTAGCTGACAGAAACATCAGAGATTGTGAGTGAATGTTAACCTCCCAGTTGCCTGGCTTCTCAATCAACGAATTAGAAATATATAAGCCAGATATGAAGCAGAAAGTGAACCAAAATTGCATAATCTCACATTCATTTCGATTTGGGCTCAAGATATAAAGACAGAAAAGCTTCTAAACAAGCCAAATAGCGACATATTAAGACACAGAGCCATATTTATGGTTTAGAGGACTTTGGCTCTATGAATAAATAAAGCTCAAACAGTTCTTCATAACTTCTTAAGTATGTCCTGGTAGTCCATGACATGACTTTATATGTATTTCTGACTCGAAGGCGTTTTTATGAAATATATCAATCATGCAGAAGAGCTTTAAGAGAGCTTAAAGCTGCACCCTTCATACATAACAGCAAAAACGCAAACCATAAACGTTAGAAAAAGTTCGGCAAACTACCTTTTTCGAATTTTTAAATATTGCGCAAATCACCGAAGACCGTATCCACAGAAAGCGTAACCTCTGATATGGAGATCACATGAACTGAGAGCTCAAATAAAGTTCAATTTCTCATTTCAATATTTACTAGCTTATGAAGTCAAGGGAATCTCTGCAAGCAGCATTTGTCAAGAAGTAAATATTTTCAGAGCAGCAAAACTTGTATGAAATCTCTAGTAATATATAAGCCAAGACTAACTTTTTATATATACCTGGTATGTCTCCTTAAACGCATTTCTCGTCTTTGGTCATCAATTGAAGTTCACCGAATTTCACCAATGCATAGCGTCACTGGCAAATTGCCTTGAACAACAACAATGTAACGAATGTATTTTGAATTACGGCATAATTTGTGCTCACACACACATACGCTTACCTACATACATATTATATATACTTACTTGCATCCACCAGCAAATTGGCGAAGAGGACATTCCATTCGATTTGCAACAATGCCAATTCACAGTTAGGTATTCCATTGAAGCTGTTGATTACGTGTATGATTTGGCTGAAATGGCAGTCCGTCTGACCGTCGCACAGCTCAACAGGAATTGTTGTATATATATGTGTGTGTGTGTATGTGTTGGAGGAAAGGATGGGCTGACAAACAGATGGTTGACTGGTTGGCTGATGAATTATTGCGATCACGTCCATAGCTCATATGTATGCATGTGTTTTTCCGCAAAATGGCCAATTGTAAATTTAAATCAGTTTGACATCCGCGTCGGCAACAGGAAATGAGGACGCTCTTCGCTATTTTGTCGGCCGCCGCAAAATGTTTGATGTGGCTGCAGGATTTAGCGACTGCTCGCTGGCGTTTTTTCGCTGTTTTTCCCTGTTGTTTTGTTGTTGCTTTCATTTGTTGTTTTTATGCTTCAATTTTTGTTCGCCTGCACGTGAGTTTAATTTTTGGCCTTGGGCCACACTCCACATCAGCCCTTACATCGGCTTACATGCATATTTACCACTCTCTTAAATGTGTAAATGCCGCAAAATGGCGGTTTGTTAAAATTATTCTCATTAGCATTGCGTTTACCCACTTTTGTTGTATTTTATATTTTTCGTAGTGTGCAAGTTATTAACCCGAGGCGGGAGTTACCTTTTTTGTTGGGTTTCCATTGTCTACTTTTTATACTCGTTATTTAATTTAAGACTCATTTTGTAAATACTACAATAAAAGCAATGGCAATTGAGAGTGGGATAAGGTTTTTTAATTCAGATATGGTTATTTGAAATAGTCGAGTTCAAGTATGCCATATCGGCGGATGTCCTCATCAGAAACACGGAGTGGGTCCCGCGTGTGCTTGCAGAATTTTGGTCAATCATCAAATCTAGCATTACAATGTCCTACAACTCCGAGGAAAGAAGTTATGTCTTCTGGAAAGTCTCACTTCCAAAGCTATCGAGCTTCTACCAGCTTCCCGTTCGAATGGCATTCACATGATCGCTCTACGAATCTTTCCTATTTCAAATTGTTAAGATTTTAGGGAAGGGCTAGGTCGAATCGAGATACCTCTTCAGTAACCATTCCAGTTGTAGTAATTGCCCTAGTACATTACTGTTGGACTTTAATACAACTTTAAAAAACTGTTTTGATAATCAGTTGGTATCTGGTTCAGACATTAAGGTGGAGGTATAAGAACCTCCCAACCAAACTCTGGTTGCTTTTGGCGATTCCCTATTAATGTTTGTAGTTTGACATTATCCTCACGAAACACAATTTCTTCCTTACTGGCCAAAACTGGCAGCATCTTAGCGATTTCCTCCTATAGACCAGTAAAAGTCTCAGTAAATATGCAGCAAAACTGGTAATCATATCTGTCTAACGCCATGTGGCAAACCAGATCGGACTAATACAATGCGGATTCGGATTACTAAATCCATCTATTTCTCCAATCAATACGAGTATAGTAGAGTCATTATTGCACAGCTATGCGCACCTTGGTTGAATTTATATAGAAATTTTCTTAAAAATTCTTAAATTTTGGATTCCTTAGACCATTATCACGATTCCAATATTAAATCCAAAAATCCAATAATCCAAAACAAAAATGTCCGAATGTCTCGAAATTCGATCACCATATGTATATAGGAATACGCAAAGTACACTCACATATATGTATGTATATGTGTATGTACCTGCAATTTGCTTACTTTCGTTTTTTCTACATATTTTCCTATAATCAAATTTCAGTTATGCTTTGCAACACGCTTAATACCTGCAATATGCAATGTAGCAAATTTTGTTGTCGCGCCATATGTGCATGAATTATGAGCCGCCATGGCGTATGCGCAACACATTAAGACATTTAACACGACCCTCGCCAAGGCATAGCATAGGAGTAAATGTGTATACATTTCAAAGCACATAATGTCCCTCTGTATGTAGGTAATGTAACCTCGGCATTTAAATGAAATTAAGTGGAAAAGTAATTATTGAAAATATTTGCTTTTAAAGTATGAGTCTGCTAATTTGAACTTTAACTCATTTAATTTGGATTGCGGAAAAATATTTTGCAATGGTGGATTATATTCGAAATTTGTGAATTTTTTTTTGAAAGTTCTATTAAATATTCAATTCGGTCACATATTTCGGCGATTCCAAATTTTGAAAGATATATATGTATATAGATCTTGTTAACCCAATATCAGATTGATCCCAGATGGAAGGTTCTACCTGGCATCAGTATTATTAATTCTGAATTTACCTTAACAAAGTCCACATCACAGTACTGTCACAAAACCTTAAAAAACTAAAACTGCTGAGAGATTATCCAACATTAGATATCAATTTTACTTTTATCTATACAAAATATCTCATACGGTATTCCCAAATATATATAATTTAAAACTCTTACCAACAAAATCCGAAAATCTGAGGGCCGAGGGAATTTTTCGGCATCAAAACAAATTTTCTTCTCAATACTTTGCAGAACCAAGCCTTACTGAGCCGCTGATCAGTTTAAGTTATTCCAAATGATAGTCTCTATTTCAAAAATATCGCCTTCTTTGTCTGCATCTAAATTTAAGGGAATTTTCTAGGGAAAGTCTTCGTTAGGACTTCTTCTTCATGCACACCGCTTACCAGGTTATAGCCGAGTTTACAACAGCGCTCGCAAAGTCGTTATTATTTTCGCAGTTTGGCACCGTTTGAATTCCAAGTGTAGCCAGGTCCTTCTTCACCTTTCTCTGCTTCCCCCGATGGGTACTGCGTCGAATACTTTCAGAGCTAAAGTGTTTTCGTTCATTCGAACGTCATGTCCTAGCCATCGTAGCCCTTTAATTCCTTGAATTATGTTAATGTCATCGCAAAAGACCATAAGTCTTCCGCAGAAGCTCTCTCTTGAAAACTCGTAACGTCGACTCATCAGATGCTGTCAGCGTCCATCGCTCTGCACTATAAAGAAGAACGGGAATAATGAGTGACTTATAAAGTTTGGTCTTTGTTCCTCCAGAGAGGATTTTACTTCTCAATTGCCTACTCAGTCCGCAGTAGCACCTGTTGGCTAGAGTTATTCTGCATTGGATTTCTAGGCTGACGGCTCGTAGACGTACTTTCTGATACTGACCGAACTTTTGGTATTGCTCAACGCCAATTTAAAGAGCCGTATTAGTTTTGTCGTTCAGAGATAAATCCTTTTCGTTCGCTCCAATTATTTTTAAAGGTCTCAGACCAAAGCTTTTTAGGTGTAAACAGAGATATACATTTCTCTATCACAGAAGTTCTTTCCCACATCAAGATTCATAAATGATATTTACTCTCTCTTCCAGATATCACTAGAGTGGAGCAACGACGCAATGTTGTCAAGTGGAATGCCAAAAATAACAACATCAACAACAACAAAGCAACTACTAATGAAGCCACAACTGGCAAATATGTAGCACCATTAACAACCATTGGTGGACGCTCCCCGGCCGAAGATGGCAAAGTCATATTCTATGCTCCACCAGCTGGTGGACTCAATGCCAATCAAACTTCTACTCAGGCGCCAACCTTTACGATCAAACAAGAACCAACATTGCCGGCGTTTTATCGCGAACGCAGTATCGAGGAGACCGAAGCCGCCCACGATCTACTCTCACTATCACAAAGTCTACCGCCACTAACACCGCCTTGTGTCGTCACCATACTACATCAGCAGGAGGCGTCGACTAATCACAACCACAACAACCATAACACCAACAACAATAACAGCACAATACAACAACAAACTCACTATCAACCACAAATACAACCAAACACAGGCATCATGCATGAAATATCCAGTGCTTCCAAACAGCAAAGAGCCGGCGTCGTGGCACAACCGCAACTCGCACCACCACCACTTTGTGCGGCTACAATTAATGCAGATAACTTTACTATATTCACGGTGGAAGAGATTAAAACGTCCACACATCGACCAGCCGCACACGGACAAGGTCCAGCAAAGATACGTTACATCAGCAGCGGTAGCAGCAGCTCCTACGACAGTCACGCAGGCGCAAATACGCCAGACAACTCGGAGAATTGCTCGCCACTAACGCCACCAAATTCCGATCATTCATCCGACATAGACATTGATATGTCCTCCTCATCGGAGTCGGGTCACTTCAATTCCAACTATCAACCTACACTGAAATTGTGGATCGACGAACCGACGGCCGCCTATACAATGCGACGCACTTCCACCAACGCAATAGCTACCGATGATGCGTTCGATGCGAAGTCCACTCACACCGCCGCCAAGTTGGGCCTTAACATATTAGATGGGCGCACCAAAGCGAGCCGTTGCCACAAGGAGCCAATCGAAACGCACACAACCGGCAACTACGGCACGCCCGCCACCGACATGGACGCGTATGTGAAGAAGAAACGCGGTAGCTACAAGTGCTCCGAATGTGGCAAACAATATGCCACATCGAGTAATCTGTCGCGCCACAAGCAAACGCATCGCTCACTCGATTCGCAGTCGGCGAAAAAATGCAACACTTGCGGCAAAGCTTACGTCTCAATGCCCGCACTCGCCATGCATCTACTCACGCACAAGCTCTCGCACAGCTGCGACATCTGTGGCAAACTATTCTCACGCCCTTGGCTACTGCAGGGCCATCTACGCTCACACACCGGCGAGAAACCGTACGCGTGCTCACACTGTGGCAAAGCTTTCGCCGATCGCTCCAATCTGCGTGCGCACATGCAAACGCACTCGATTGACAAGAATTTCGAATGTAAACGTTGCCACAAGACATTCGCACTGAAGTCGTACCTAAACAAGCATCTGGAGTCGTCATGTCTCAAGGATATGATGGGCATGTCTAGCGAAGAGGCGGCCGACTTGTACGGCGCGGATGGGGATGGTGATGGTGAGGGTGAAGGCGAAGGCGAAGGCGAATCGATGACAGCGCAAAGCAGTGATGATAATGACGAGGATATAGTCGTCGCATAGATGCCGTTAGAAATCTGTTGAGAGTCGGCAATGTAAGACAGCCGCAATTAGCAGCATATGTGCCAGGGTGAGTGCAAAAGCTTAGTAGTGATGTAAAAGCTTGTTTTTAATGCGTAAGCTTTTTTCTAATGTGAAAGCTCTTCCTAAATACAGGAAAGCATACAATTTTTACGAAATCCAATTGTAAAGTATATTGTAAAAGTAGTTTTTCTATAGTAAGAAGTTTGATAGCTAAAGCAAAAGTAGAAAAAAGTGAAACGAAATGATATAAGAGTATAAGAGAGTGACGTGAAAGCCGAAATGAAAGCTAAGTGAAAGCTGTAGATTTTTTTTTTTCGCAAAAACGCAATTAAACAACAATACAAAACCTACCAACTTTAAGTAAAAATCCCATGCAACGAATATTATGGAACATAAGTAGAAATTCTATATATACATACATA
>NW_017534453.1:509589-533582 GCF_001853355.1 Bactrocera latifrons
GTAAAATAATTTTTTTTTTTTCAAACAAATTTAAGTATTTTTTTTATAAACCAGCTTGACAGAAACATTAGTATTTCACGTTTAATGGCATATCTATGGTCTCAATTTAATTAGCTCAGTTAATTGGCATTCATTTAAGTGAAGCTCTCAAACAAAATTAAAAAAAATAAAGGGTGATCCATTTCGAGACTCCCTACTTTTTTAAAGAAAAAACACAGAAACTTCAAATTTAATAGGGAATGTTTATTACCATTCGAAAGAAAATTATTTGGCATTCCAGTTGGTCCAACCGTAGATTCTGATTTTCGATGACTCCTTCGAGCATTTTGACTGATAACTGGCGAATGACACGCATGGTGTTCTGCTCAAAGCCCTGAATCGAAACGGGATTGTCCGCATAAACTTTAGACTTTACACATCCTCACAGGATAAGTCTACCGGTGTGATATCACGTGATCTTGGTGGCCAATTGAACGATCAAAAACGAGTAATTATCTGATCGCGGAAAGGTTCTCTCGATGAATCCATTGACTGATGCGATGTGTTACTACCCACACATCGACGAAATCACCACCTTCAATTTCAGGTATCACCGGCACTAATTTTGAAGAAATATGGACCGATGATTACACTAATCCACCGTTGTTTTTTCTGCATGAAATGGTAGCTCTTGAATCTCTTCACTTTTCTCTTCTTCCCAAATGCGGTAAATTTGATTGTTTACATCGAGCAAGAAAACTTCAGTCCTTTCACAAGCAGAATTTGGTACACTTTCAATTTAAGATCTCGACGCAAAATGCGCCAAGTCGTTCCATACATCAGCCTATTCTCCAAGATCTTCGTGTACTCTCTCAGCTACGGCTACTATATTTTCTTCACTGCATGCTGGTGGTGATCTATTCGGTCGAATATTGGCCCACAATGAGTGGGCGAGTGATGATGTTGAGAAAAGTATGCACAGTAGGCCGATTATGTTGACCATAAGTTAAGAACGATTTGTAAACGTTGCTCAAGCATAAGACTTTCCATTATGAAATACCCAACAATACTGAACAAAAATAACATGACAGCTTGACACTACTGACGCGTGATCTGTCAAAACAAAGCTATTTTAAAAAGTACCTGTACTTGGATCACCCGTTATTTCTAACTACTTGCATTCAATAAATTTCAATAATTATTTCTAAAATGGAGTATATAAATCCTTGAAAGTACTTAACTTGCTGATTTCATGAGCATAAACCATTTAATCGAGTTCAAATATTTGGGAAAATCCTCTACATATGTAAAAACACTAGTTGAGAAATTTAACACAAAACAGAAATAAAACCATTCACAAGTAATTTTTTTTTTCTGCAAATTTTGTTTACACGTACAATTGAAGATAATATACTCAGAAGTATATTAGTAGTTACCGTCCAGAGCAAATGTCAATTCGCAATTAAAAAAATAAAAATAAAAATTTTTAACCAAAAGTCACATTGTTTGAATTATTTAAATTAGTGTTAACACTTTTCATTATATGAACGTAATGATTCATGAAATTTAAGTCGAGAAATTATTGACAGTAAAAATTTTAATAGCACCTTAAAACTGTTAAAATTTCATAAGTCACAATTAGGCAATCTCAACAAGAATTGTAACACAATTTACCACTAAAAACGCCATTAACCAATTGTCAATTAATACTCAGTTGCCATTACTCGTATAATTCAGAGAAAATATGATTCAACCATTTATTGAAAGACAAAAGAACATGGAAAGAGGTCGCATCACACAAATAAATGAAGTTTAAATTAATTGCCCTATCTATAAGGTAGTTACAATTTACATGTCTGCTAAGAAGATAATTTAGTTAAAAGAGAAAGGAACTTTCTTAAAAGCGCATATTTAAATTTTTTTTAAAGATAAAAAGCTGTTTTTGAATATACAGAGAAAGCAGAGGATCTCAACATCTCGTTTGGTTCAATTCAACCATTTTGGTTATTTTTTCCGTTATTGTTTTAGTTAATATTTTGGGTATGAAGTGTGTCAATGCTAAACTCGTACCAAAATACCTGAATGTGCTGTCTCATTCTAGCACGATTGTGACTGACTTTTTGGTCAAACACGCGTAAGCACAAAAAGGGTTATACCAACTGAGGACAAAAAATCGTATCGATACGCCTTGAGCGCGCAGTAATGTATATCGAGCTGTCCATATCATATTTGATCTTGACTGTATAATAGTTTCATTGTAATTAAACTATTAGTACTCATTTACGTATTACTAAGTAATAATTTTATTAGGGAAAATTGGGACTGTATGCACAACGACGCAATTTACAAGTTAAATTTCTCAGCTAATTGAATGCAATTAGGCACAGGCTGGTCACAATTTTATTATTGTTATTTTTGATTTCTATTATTATTAATATAAAATTTCAATTTTAGGAATATCGAAATATAGCAGATTTAAAATATGAAAACATTTTCTTAAAATTTAGAAAATTGTTTTCATTTGTTTTTTTTTTTTTTAAGATAATTTAATTGCATTAAATGAATTTCCAAATTAACATAAAAATTACTCAATTAAGGGTGTATTCTAGTCTTGTGGCAGGAATTTCGAGCGTTTTTTCGGCAATTGATAAAAGTAAGCATTTTATACATATTTTTACTTTTTTTATTTTTAATTAATTTAAAAAATAAAAACTCTTTACTTGTACTTATGCGTCCTTGAAGTAAAGGGCGCGGCCATATACTCGTTGCGATGATTTCTGCTCTTGTCATCTTCTAAAAAATAAAACAATATGGATTCTTGATTAGCGCATCGCTAATCGCTGCAAAACTGAAAACGAAATTTTCAGAAAATGGCGGCAACTAAAATTATTTTATTTTTTTCGATTTTTCACTAATTTTTTAGCTTTGTCGAATTTTATTCTTATTTTTTTTTTTTTTTTAATATTACAAATTTCAATTTGTTATTTTTTGTTGTTTCATGTGATAGCGAGATTTATCAATAAATTATAATTAATTACGAAATTGAAATAAAATTTTTTTAATTAAAATTACTTATTATTTTTAATGTGTGAGAGTTATACATAAATTATGTATAAAATTTATTGGTGATTTCACACCCCAGTATCTTGATCTCATATTTCTTTACGCCAGTTTTCTACACGAATTTAATTATTTGTTGCTTTTATGCCAAGCCATTTCCACAAATTCAATTTCTTACAAACTAACACAATATGTGCATATATACATACATATTATACATATGTACTAATTAACATTCAATTACTCAGAATTAGGAATAATGAGAGCAAACATTTAGAAACATATCACAAGGACAATACTTAATCATAAATCAAGTTTATAATGAAAAGAAAACAAAAAAAAATATAAATATATATATATATAAATAATTATAGTATAAATTAAAAACAAAAACGAATATTAAGCAAACATACACACTTATTTACATTTGTTTACTAATTAAGCAGAAAATTACTCATACATTCATAATTTATGCAGAAGAAGCTTAGAAATTGTATTTCAATTAATAGAAACGTAGTTGAGCGCAAACAAAAATGCTTTTAATGAAATTCCCAAGTATATATTTATTGATATTTTGAACAATAGTGGAACTTGGTTCACATGTAACATACACACAAACGCGTATACAAATACAAGTCAATGCAATTATTTTCTATGCAAGTTTCAACAAAATGAAACTGCAAGCAATTCGTTCGATTCAAAACAATGAACAAAAATATATATGCAAATTAATTATAAAAAATGTATTGTAATAATTTTGAAAAAAAAAATTAAAGAAATATTTTAAATACAAGCGAATGAAACAAAATTATAAAAAAAAATATACAAAAAGCGAGCATTGGAAATTTGAGCAATAAGAGAAAATTTGCAAAGCATTAGCGAAAGCAGTAACATTTATAAAAAAAAACTCTTTATGAGCAGGCAATTTATTAGTAGTAGCAAAGAAATGCTAAAATAAAAAAAAAGAAATAAAAGAAAATAATAAAACTAAATAAATAAATAATAGCACGCATTTTAGCAGTTTGAATGATTAATTGTCAATTAAGTCAGTAAAACGAATTAATTAATGTGAAGTGACAGCAAAGTCGCTAACAATTTTTTAAGGATTGCAATTAAAATTGTAGATATACACAGTGAAAGTCAGTCTTAAGTCAGCGCAGGAATGTAGTTGAAATATGCTTGCCCCGATTTATATATTATATATATACATATATAATTTTTAAATGACGATGGCGTCGATGATATTTCAAAATCTTAAGAACGCTATGCAACTTGAAAAAATTTAATTAAGAAAGTTATTAAAAAATAAGAAAAGAACATTTATAAGCAATTACGAGCTAAGCAGATACCCCCGCATACATACTTACGTATATATGTTTACGTAAAGAACGTAATTGTCAAAGTTGACAGACCACAATTAGTACTTAAATTATATATACAACGACATTTTGAGATTGAGCAACAGATTATGCGAAAACACTATATTATTGATCAATACTTATTACTTACTATTAATGCTAGATATTTAATGAATATATATATATATATATATATATACAAAGTAACATACTTATATATTTTAGCGTATAAAATATGTACCAAAACAAAAAACATTGCAAGTATATATATATAAGCATTATATACAAATATAATATATAATAGACAACCTTAGACCAGACTTATACATAAAACATACTTGTATACATACATATATACATACATGCACACATAAAAGATGTCTAAGTGTAAAATCATAAAATATAAATTCAATCAAACTTTGGGCATCAGCAGATTCTATTTTTTTCAACAGCTTTTGAAAACAAATAAAATAGTCTCTCTACCAATTTTTTCAAAAATTCTTATATTAAGTGCTGCCGGCACTACCACGCCCAACGGCTGTGTCAAACCTTATGACAACCAACTTTTATGTAGTAATTTCTGAAGCCATAGAAGAATAGCTGAGCTCGAACTAATAACTTCACTTCCTGTGGTTGCGTGATCACCGGTGCACACACGGAAAATTGATGAAAAATCATGGAAAACGGTAACATTTTCACTTTCTGGTTTCAAATATACAATAAATGGACGTAAACAGAATGTTATCAGAAAAAAAATATTTTGACCCGAATGATTAAATCCCGATTTTGGGTCTTGGCGCGAGATGTATTAAAAGAACACGTATTTGAACACTAGGATATCCTCAAACACTTTGACTTCACAACGAGTCTCTTGGATCATGGAGTCACCAAACCGTTCTCTGGCGACTCCTTCTCTGTCCATATACCGAGGAGAGAGTTGTGGCTGGGAAGAAGACTTGAAAGTGAGGAGCATTGTACTTCTTTACGGATAGGTGAAAGATTGAGGGAAGGTTGGTGGAAGGTTTACTGTCAACTGCAGCTTCAGACTTCCTGGCTATTACAGTGTCTTCTATGTTGAGGTTGCAGCCATTACAGTTCCTGAGTGCAGCCTTCTTCAGTGCTAAATTAAACTTTGAATGCTGATCTTTACTATTTGGCAGATTTTAATGACTCATAGACGATTTTCATTGAACCAAATGGTCCCATATTTTGTCAGCCCCTGATGCATTTTGGGTATGCAAGCTGCTCAGGCCAAACACAATTTCATGTTATCTGGGGCCACAGATTCAATCCAGGTGTATAAACCCAATGTAAATCGTGTGTACTATGCCATACTGGCGTTTCGCGACATTAAGGTTGCATGTGAATATGTGAACACGCGGCCCAATGCCCAACGCGTACCTAAGGCGTGTGCACCTTCGACGATGTCAACGGACAAAGTTACATGGCCCATTGAATGCTCTCGAGTTTCTTTGCAACATAAACACTCCATTAAACATAATGGACTTGACTAAGGTGTCGTAGAGCCAGAGGTCTACTTTTATCTTCGATATTCGGCTTCCATGAAAGTATCCTCAGGAAAGTATCATCCTGAGCTCTAGATATTAAATAAAATCATCTCGGCTTTACTAAGGAACTTTCCTTTGACCCCAAATGCTACATCGTCTACCTACGCAATTACTCTGCAGCCAGGTTCCTAAAGTTTTTTAAACAGGTCGTTAACGACCAGGATCCATATAAGTGGAAAGAGAACCTTGTGAGGTTCACCTACTCACATTTCGTCTAGTGAGTGCGTTGCCTTATTCAATCACTCGGTCTCACAGAAGACTGAGAATGAGGTGTTTGAGATTTGATTCAACCCCAAGACTGTCCAGAGCAGTAACGAATATTTCCGGCAGGACGTTATTAAAAGCTCTTTCAATATCAAAGCAGGTCACATTTTTTTCCTTCCTTTTTCATTTTTAGTATTATTTAAAGTTCTTTAGTCAACAATAACTTTTTCATTCCTAACAACGCCTTCCTGAGCTTGAGCACCAGTTTTTAATTCAATTTAATAGTAGGATGTTCATTTTCGAATTATAATTGAAGAAATATTATTTAATATGACGAAGTTGTGTGTAATATATTTTTTAGAACGATTAGGGATTTATATTTACTGAGCTTGGGATTTCTGTAATATAATTTCTCGAAGTTAAGCTTGTACTGTACTCGGACATTTAATATATTTAATTGACTCAAAACGGTTTTCTTGCAGCGGTCGTTTGAGATGCTGAATTGCCAAAAGCTAAATCAGGCGAACACGGTGGTTGATTCGAATTTGGTCAAAAAATCACAAAGAATCAGTGAAGTATGCGACGGTGCATTATCGTGGTAAAAACCCAAGAGTTGTCGGCCGATAAATCCGACATTTTTTCACGAATAGTTTCGCGCAAACTTCGCGACCTGCTTTGCGTGATTTTTCGACTTCGGCTCACCTTTGTCACGATATTCGGCCGAGCAACCGTCTCTTTCCAGGTCGTAGTCGGAAAACAATGTTTTACAAATGCTAACGTGAACTTTTTTTTTCGAAAAAAATTATTGAATTTGGAAACAATCATGCTTTTACTAAGTATTCTAGACCCAAATAACCTTTCAAAATGACACCGCACTTAAAATTTAATGGAACTTCTTTGTTGAATAATTGCACTTATCGTAAAAATCGCATTTTTATTCTCTACCATTCTGCGAGTTCCAGGTTATCAACTTAAGAACAAAGTACATTTCCCACAGTTCTTTGAACTTTTCTAACGGGGAATTTCAGTTACTTTCAGAACCTTTTCTTTGAAATGAAATTCTCCTCGTGATTTTCCACACACGAACCAAAAAACATTAATCATACATGCAGACAAAAAATAAATTTAAAAAAAATACAACAAAAATCTCTTGCACAAATAAAAAACGAAAATTAAATAAATAACGGTAAAACAGTAAAAATAAGTTTAGCGCTTAAATAAAGAATATATGTAGAGATGATTAAGTCGAAACCATGGAATATACAACCAAATAACACCAAAACCATACAATTTGTAATTAGTACATATTTATTCAAATATAATAATTATTATTATTTACCTACAATAAATAAACAAAAGGAAAATAATAAAAAAAAAACACTAGTGCATATTAAAGTTGGAAATGAGGCAATTATACGAGTATAATAAACAAGTGAATAAAACATTTTGCAAAATAAGACTTGAAATGAGATTAACAAAACCCAAAAACAAAAAACCAAAAACATTTAATATACCATTATGAATAAAATAAAAAATTATACATGCAGTTAATGAAAAAACAAAATAAAAAAATAATATTTAATAAAAATATTTTAAATTAAGAGAAGAGCAAACAATAAAACAAAAACAACGAAAACGACATGAAGGTAGTTATGCTTTGAGATTTACAAAGAGTGAAGCAGAAAATTAGAACACACATACACATACACCAACATTTATTGTATGCGAGAAAAGTGAAGTGAATTTATGCTAACAATATTTTAAGCTTATACCGTTAATTTTCCACGGAAAATACACACATACGCATGGATATGTGCATATATATGTACAACTAGTGTAAAAAAAGAAAAGCAAATGCAGAAAGGAGCAAAATTTTAAAAGTCAATAAATTAAAAATATCACACTTGGTAAGAAACTATACATATATACTTTTGAAAACACTTAATAACGAATATTTGCGCATAACGGTATGCAATTTTAAACGTTTAACGAAAAACAATATGGTAGTGTAGCATACATACAAACAATACATACATACACTTTGCTTGACTTTGTACTCAAAAACTTGAAACTAGTTCGAAATCCAGTACTTTTGCACTTAGAAAATTTCCAATAAATATTGCTAAACTAAATAATATGTTAACTTGCGCTAACTAATTAATTATTAGTTGAAAAATAATACAAATAGCATGCCACAGATAAGCGTTTAACTAGCTACGTAGTCGATGCAGGTGCTTAAACGAGAGGAGGAAACGGAAAAATCAAACTCACACACACATACACATGAGTTCTTTTTGCTGGCAACTAGAAAACGAAAAAACGAAACTCGCACACACAAGTTATTTTTTCAGAAAGTACTTGCAATGCCAATACTAGCAAAAAACAACAACAACAAATTATGCGAATTTAAATTGCAGCATGACAAATACATACATACAAGTATATACGTAATTTTTTCTTTACGAAAAGTAGACAACGAAAATTAGGCCAACTAAAGTGCTACAAACACATACACATATATAAATACATAAACAACCACCCACACATGCTCATACAAACACATTGAAAAAATTTAATAAATAAATAGTTTTCCAAACCAGTCTCCAGTTATACATACATTCATTTATACATATATATATATACATACATATATTTACACATACATTCACACACAAATCCACACATATTTGCCACCATAAAATAACAGTTTCCCCAAATTCATAGCATTTACACCTACAGTTTACCCAAAAGCTAAATAATAAACATTGAAATAAAACCAAAAACAAATAAAACATTTAACTATAACAAACAAATACTCAGCATTAAAAACCATTATTTATGGACACAGTGTGCATGGTGTTAAGCGCCAGCTGCAGAATTTACAATATATATATACGAGTCAAATAGCAGTCACATGTGGCAGCAGCACAATTGTCGTCGCCATCAAATGAACAGAACATGAAAAATATATGCAAAAAATAATAAAAAATCATAAAAGATATAAAAAAAAACATAAAAAAATATTATTATACCTTATAAAAATTATTATATCTACATTTTAGTGGAATCATGTAAACTATTTTTAGAGCATTGGCAAAAATTAGAATAAAGAGTAAAAATACTTATGATATCAATGGTTGGTGGTCATTATTTATTGCAGGACAAAAATATTTTTTATTAAAATAAAATGTTTGCTGCAAATAAGGAAAAGTATACATTGTGAATGTAAATAAAATTCAAATAATTATGCATCAATATTTTTTTTGTCGCCATCAAAGTAATTCCCACCATATGTAATACACTTATGACAACGATCTTTCCAGTCCTTGAAACAGTTTTCATAAGCGATTTTGAGATGGCCTTCAGCTTCTTGAGCGGACTTCGTTTTATCTCTTCGATCTACTGAAAACGGGTTCCTCATAACGGCAATTTCAGTTTGAAAAACAAGAAAAAAACACACATAGCCAAATTTAATTAATACCGGCATTGATCGATGGTAGTCATTGCGTTTTTCCCTTTAAATTCGATCACAATTGTGACCCACTACGATGGCGCATTATCATCATATAAAATCCATGCATTGTTCTTCCCAAATCCTGCCTGTTTTCGACGGATGTTTTCACACAAATGCCTCAAAACGGCCAGATGTAACTCCTTTTTGACCGTCAGTCCCTCCGGAGCAAATTCATGATGGACCAAACCACGAACATCGAAATAATGGGCATCAGCTTGACTGTGGCAAGGCTTTTTTTGGTTTCGGCTCGTTTTTTTTTTTGCCCACCTTTCCGATGATTGTTGACTTGTTTGCAATTCAAACTCGTGAATCCATGTCTAGTCCGCAGTTATAATGCTCTTCATGAATGGGGATCGGAAATCGCACAATCAAGCATGTTGTTTACAGTACTCTTTATGAAAAACAAATCAGCTTTATCAGGATTATATCCATCAAAATCTTTCGAACGAACTCGCTAGAGCTCGAGCTCTGTTGTCACCTCTCTAACACTTGCCTCAAGATTTTTAAGCACTATATCCTTGACTTTCTTTAATATTTTTATCAGTTGAAGAATTCGAAGCTCGTCCAAAATGTGGCATGTCTTCAACGATATCATCCACCTGTGCTCGCTATTCACTGAATTGTTAAAATTTTCGAGCGTACATTTTCTTAACATAATGAACTAGCTTCAATAAGATAAAGAACCGCTTGATGTAATAAAAATTTTGGAGACGTTCACGCAAGTGTTGCTGAAGACCGCATTTGAGTGGTGGGGGAAATAAACAAAACTTTCGAATCTGGCGCGAAGAAAATCCACAAATAATTCATGAACATGAAATTTATGGTTTGGTGTGGTTTTTTGGCATGGTGGAATCATTGGTCCGTACTACTTTCGAAATGACGTTGGTGACACCGTTACTGTCAATGTACAGTGGAGTAGATCGATGATAACCAACTTTTTTTGGTCGTAATTGCGTAATTGGAAGAAGTTGATATTGACAACAACAAGTTGTGATTTAACACTATTAGACTCCATTTTGCGGGGTTATTTGAAGTCATTGGTCTTTAACAATCAAGCAGACTCTCTACAAGCATCATAATTAGTGTGTAAATAGTTTAAGTAATCATATCACTCTTATTAGAAAGCCTTATACATAGAAATTCTTGAAAACAGAGGCCATGTGTATATGACCCCAAACATACATCTATGGTAAGCGTATCACAATTTAGCATAATACTGAACTATTTAAAGACATTTAAGCAAATCACAAAAACAAGAAAAAACGATGACTTCAGCTGTACCAAAGCTATAATAACCTTTTCTGCTGCTCTTCTTGGTATAAAGATATCATTATGGTATCATGATTTTGATCAGTCAGTTTGTTTGCCAGATATATAGTACCTCGTAGGGTTCCGATCTGAGTAATATGTTCATAAAAGATAAAAGCTTTCAATACAAAGACTTCATTCTGCTTCGGAAAATTTTGGGTAGAAAAAAAACGCGCTCTCAATATCGACATTTCAAAAGGATACATTAACGTCCGCCTGCCCAGGTTAATTTGAAGAAAATTAACCGCATAAAAAATAGCTACCTTAATGAAAATAGAAATTATTCACTCACCTTACTTTCTTTTGATCCAGAATGAACACAAGGTCTTTGTACTACTTGCTTTTAGCTAGGTTCATCTGGCCGCAATCTTAAGTATTCTGACTGGAGACTGTCCAATATGCTCACAGGTTGTAATACCACATATCATAGAAGAATACAAATTGCCAAAGCTTTATGGGAGAAGACGAGGTGGAATCATCAAGGTACTTTCTTCTCAAGCACGATCTTTTGCCTGACTGAAGCTAAAACATCACTGTAGACATAGATAGAACCTAGTGCAGCATATATAAAAGTTTTGGGAATCACAAAGAATCAGCCTTATAGCAGTTTAAGCCAGGATCCTCCGCTGCATATGAATATTGGTTCAGCCCCATAACCAAATCTAACCAACCTACTTTCTCGCAATTCTCGAGAGTTATGTCCGAACTTAGTACACGCCAATTCTTTACGTGTGAAAGATAAGATTTTCACTGAACGTCGTGCTAGTAAGTCGGCCTTTTTATGTAGAAAAGTAATACCACTTAGCCATGCCACTTACTCTCCCGTTCGTAATTTTCCACAGAGGTTTCACAGCCATTTAGGCCATTTAAAACCACATAAGCCCCTTATTTTGGTTAAAGACTTGCACTGCACTTATACAGTCATACATATGTATGTATATGTGTTACTCTTATGTGTATTGGGGAAAGAAATCGGCAGATATTCCGTACCGTTATTATCCACGAAACATGTGAAAGTAGAATGACGTAAAAGAGGAAGAGCAATTTTCGAGTTCGTTCGCTGCGCACCGTGATTGACATTGGAAGTAAACAATTTTCTGAAGCGTGCGAATATTTGTACTACATTAATACATTTCATACACACACGTACACACACACAATCTACGCTGAGACACACGCACACAGAGGTAAGCATAACACACGATTTGGGCAAACAACGTTAACGCTGATTGCGTTGACATTCAGCACTTAAGCAAACGCCGGCGGAAAATGGCAAATTGAATTTACAACAAAAATAACACAAGCAAATATGTAATGCCATGTAATGCACACACTCATGCACACTTACATATGTCAGAAAGAGCATATAAATGGGTGTACGTGTGTGCCAAAACAGTAATAAAACAAACATCGATTTGGCACTGAAGCACCGTTAGAGAAGGGGGGCAAAAATTAAAAGGAAATCAATTGAAGAGCACACCGTGCCCTGCCCCTTTCTAACGTCAGGGGAAGTAGCTCAAGTGTACTCATATGACAGCAGTTCTTCAAATCAATACAACAAATATAAATTGCTGCAAAAGTGCAAATTCAACAAAAACACAATTCTACAACAAATGTTGATGGAATGTAAACCTTGAGCATTTATTGCCGAACTCATACAATTGTACATATACATATGTGTCTGTATGTATGTTTCAGTAGTAGTTTTTAATTAATATTACCGGTATTTTCTTTTATTTCGAGATACTTTGTTGCAAGAAATTTTGTAAGAAAAATCGCGAGTAATCGAACTTCTAACCTCGAGAATATTCATATAATCTGTGGATATACATACATCTTCAGTCCTAGATTTGATTTAAATCGCGTTTAGAATTTCGCAAGCAAGTATCTAACTTGAAGCCACAATTATTATATGGCGGTGGAATATATGAGATGCTCATTATAAAGAATAGTTATGGACCTATGGTGGCAAATGTCGCATCTATGTAAGCGGAGCGGGCCCAGAGTTTTATCCACTACTCTCAATAACGACCTCCGATTCATAAATAAATACATACTTTAAGTTTCTAAATTGATTCTTCATATGAAAAAAGCTTAAGAATATTTTGCGACGTTTTTCAAGCTCTTTCTCAAATACTTTTTTTTAGAGATATTATATAAAAACCATTTAAATATGAAGGCAAATAAGATAAAGTATAATATATAAGAAAATTCACATTCTGTAATGAATGTATTTCACGCGTTTCACTCAACTTATGGTCAACATAATCGGCCTACTGAGCGTACTATTCGTTACCCCATCACCCATTTAGAGACCCAGCATTCAATTGACTGACGTAGGGAACGTCTTGGCCTATTTTACGTCGAGATCTTAAATTGAAAGTGTACTGAACAAAATTTGTGAAAGTATTGAAGTCGCTCGACCTTTCCAAGCGACATCGCTTTGCACTATGAGCTCTTTAAAAGTTCCAAGAAGATCCAACGTTTTCGAACCAAATTTTGTTCAGCGATTAGATCCATTTCTGGCTCAATTCGTAAGCAAACAAGCAAAATTGTCTCATTTGGAACAACGAGAAACCTGTAGAGATTCAAGAGCTGCCATTTCAACCAGAAAAAACAATGATTTTGTGTGGCGTGTGGGCCGGTAGAAACATAGGACCTGATTTCTTTTAACGTAACCGTTAATGGTGCCATGATAACCGACTGTTTAATACCAGAAATTTAAGCTCGTGATCTTGGTGACATTTGGTTTCACCAAGACGACGCCACTTTCCACACATCGCATCAATCAATGGATTTATTGAGAGAGCACTTTGGTGAGTAGATAATTTCACGTTTTGTGCCGGTCGATTGACCACCAAAATCGTGTGATATCACACTGTTAGACTTTATCCTGTGAGGATATGTAAAGTCTAAAGTCTATGCGAATAATCCCGCTTCGATTCAGACGCATGTCATTCGCCAGTTACTCGAATGATTCATCGAAAACGAACTCAATGGATGGACTATCTGAAACTTAGGCGTGGCCAACATCTGGAGAAAGAAAATGAAAAAAATTATCTTTCAAATGATAACAAACATTTTCCATTAAATTTGGCATCTTTGATAGTATACATACTTAGAACGTTTTGACATTATTTCTATTGTTTACAGTGACTTAAAATACTAATATTAACCAAAAAATGTAATTAAATTACAAACATTTTCCAATGATGACTTTTGACGATGAAGGTCTAAAGAAAAGTGTTTACCAGTGGTATGGTAAATGCAAATGAGGTCGTCCATCACTGCAAGTCGAATTCCATGAAGTTCATACAAAATCAGTATTTGTTCCGGAAACTATTCACGCTGTGTGCAAATGACATTGCAAGATCATCATGTGACTTATCATGAGATTAAAATTTAAAAAAATGTTGTTCTCGCAGGATCCCACACAATTTTTCAATCGCTCAAAAAAAGGTTTGTGTCGATTGGTCGAGAGAAATGTTAAAAAAATTCGATGGCAGTGCTTCGAAACACGTTTATGAAATCTTGACTCGAAACAGCAGTCGACTGTACTCTTATAGGTGTTTCAAGATCAGCCGAATCCAACAAAAGTTTCCTAACAGACTTTGCACCGAATAACTTCAGCAGATCTTGGAGACCATACCATACTGGTGCACGACGCGAGAAAATGTGCTCACTATAAGTTTCCTACAATAAATTGATTACTTAGTGGCTGTAGAGTACGGAGAACCGTCTTGATGGAAGCAAAGTTCGTTCACAGCATCATTCTCCAATTAAGGTACGAGAAAGTAATTAATTATGGATCTACAGCGTACCTTACTGACTTTAAAGTTATGGTCCGCTTCATTTTTGAAGTAATATGGACGAATGGTTCCCTCTGTCCATAGAGCCAAGTGACTTTTTGAGGATGCAAACGCTGTTCACATGAGTGTAAATCAAGTAACAGCTGACAAACAGACAAACTACGAAAAAAGTATTATCTCATTGAAAAACGTCTAAAGATCCTACCACGTCAACAAAAACTGTACACATAAAGTCATTTAATATATATATGAAAACTAATGATTAGGGCATCTGAAATACACGTTCGCATCCATTCTTTTCTTCCCAAGAAGCTGAAAGTGAACCATCGGAATTAAGTCTTCTCAAAAACTGATAAAGCAGTTTGCGTGTATATGAAAAACTTTTTCATTTGACGTGATATCTTCACCAAATTTGGCACGAGTTATTCCCCAAGGGAATTCTGCAATCTTTGAAGAAATTATACAGCTCAAGACACAGCTATATGATATCTGCTATTCAAACAGACCGATCACAATCAAGTTGTTGTGACGATTCTTTTGTAGCTGTGACGGATATTATAGATTCGGCGCAACCGAAGTTAACGTTTTTTTGACTTCTATGTCATGTAGAATGTAAAGCTTAATACCTCTGACATATTTATTGAATAAGTTATCGACATTTTACAAAAATTGTGTTATCTGCGAGTTTAATATGTGGCTGCACACAAATTTAATCTAATCTTATTTGTGTACTTAAAGTTTTACTTCAAAAAATTTATTATTTTCTGGAATTCAAAGAGTATTATAATTTTAAACCGCTAATTATGGATATATATGCATAGTAGAAACACACTGAATTTTTTTTTTCGTTTTTGTTAAGTTATTTAAAGCACTTCCTCTAAAAATATAGATTAGGGCTTGGCATTAATTTTGTCAATAATTCGTGACTTTTAGTATAATACACAATTCAAATATTAACAAATACATAAAATTACACAAATATTCGCACAGATAGGTACATATTTCTATATAGAGGCGTGAGGTAGCGTGTCATTTGAGTCATGTAATACTGACTTACTTAGACACAGACTCGTATTTTTCTATGACTAACTTTAGCACTCAAACTCACTACAATAAGTTCTCAAAGCAACCTAACTAAACATTCGCAGAGCGTATTAAGCATAGAGAATTGGATAAAAGCACTGAACCGCGGTCAACGCTAGCAAACTATAAAAGCTACAAACAGCAAAACTCCGATCCTCAGTTGAAACTAGATTCTTATGCAGCAACTCGGTAGACAACCAACTTAAATAAAAGAGCCAGACATAAAAACAATAGCAGCGCGACATCAACTATCGCGAAGTTACAGACAAACGAGAGGCCAAGAAGCCGTTGAAGTGTGTTGGCATAAAACAAGAAGAAAGAAGTCAAATTTTAAGGGATTTTTATTGCAAAAATTGCAATTGGTCGTAAAAGTAAACACCAGCTGTAATTAAACGTGCTCCCGACTATGAGGTCAAGCGGTGTGAAAAGTGTGTCGTGTTTGCTGGCGATGCTGATTTCGGCCATCGTCCTCTGCCTCTGTGCAACGGAAATTGGTAAGCATGAATTTACGAGTACTCAAACCAACAGCAACAACAATACCGGCCAAGTGGCACATGTGTGTTCATAAGTGCTTAAGTAATTAAACAAAAAAAGCATTTTAGCGAGTGAATAAATAGTTCAACAAACCAGAGAGCTCTTAACAAAAAGGCCGAGTACGGAGAAGACCACATTAGGCAAAGAGTTTAATAAACTGCTAGTGATCATCGCCAGCGATCACAAACATTTGTGAATTGACAATTTATTTGCCATTTATGGAAATATTATGCCGAAGAAGGTTGTGTAAATACAGTGTTGCTTCGACTATTGGTTAGCCATAATGTGTGTAAAATGTTGAATGGTTCAGTCTCCTCAGTGTGAGTTTAATAACGGATTCAAACAGCTGACTCAATTATGTTGAATATTGACTAACAATCTAAGCTAAATTGCTTAGACAAAAAGTGGTTGAAAGCAATCTAGAAAGGATCTTGTTTGGATTTCTCTTTCGTATTAAGTTGAATCACCTGGAACAGAACTGAGTTTGCCTTTTCTGCCATTATAATCAAGTTTTGAACGAAATCTGAATTCGTGTAGGACAAAAGAATTATAGAAACAAATAAGGAATATAGCCAATATTTTACGTTCACTAAATTTTGCTTTCTCAGAGATAGGCAGTTATACATAGATATATGTAAAAGCCAAGTCCACGATTTGAAACATTATACGCAAAAAGATAGTACTTTAATATCAGAAAAATATGCTTTCTGGATTTCTTTAACAAATCTCACAGACTCACTGATAATTTCAGTATAGACTCTGAGGTCCACATATTCGGTATCATGGAAGCATGGGTAGCTGGAAAATTTATGAACCGATTTCGACTATTTTTTAATAAAAGATAGTATATTGAGGAAAAAGTTTTGTTACGATATCTTAATTGATTATTGAGTGATAGAATCAGTTGGAACTAAAAACTGTGTTACATGAGAAATATTTTGGTTTTCGTTCGATTTGGCATATTTTTACACCAAGACAAATGGTATGACATTCTTAAAGGAATTCCTGAGGTACCAGGTCCATTGTTCACACTAATTCTTTACTTTGTTGCATATAAAGTAGAATGCTTCTGAAGTATTTATTTAGTGAGTTATCGCATATTTAAACGTTGGGAGTGGACGTGGTTATCATCTAACTTCACCTAAAGAAAAACACACAGAAACTTCAAATTCAATCCGTCCGTTCAATCCAATTCCCAATGACTCATTCGAGCATTTCGACTGGCAGCTGGCAAACGACACACGTGATCTTTTGCTCTAAGGCCTGAATCGAAGCGAAAGGCCCACAAACCACACCAAACCGCTGTTTATTCTGGATGCATTTCTCTTCAGGTTGCGAAATGCTTCAATTTTCCTCGTTTTCATACCGATTAAGGCAAAGGAGGGAATGATTGCTGAAAAAAATATGGCTCAAAAACGTTCTTTTCAAGAGCCCATACAGTGAAGCAATGTCGCTTAGGACGGTCAAACAGCGTCTGTTCTTGCACAAGCTCGACGTCAAATGTCCCAAGTTGTTCTGCAATCGGCGCCGAATCGACTCTCCACGGTCGTCGTGTACACTCTTAGCTACTTCTGCTATATTTTCCTCAGTGCGTGTTGAACATGGTCTATTCAGTCGAATATTAATGAATGATGGCATGATGGTGTTGCGAATAGTATGCTCAGTCGATTATGTTGACCATGTATGAAACTGAGCTATAAAGACTTGTTCCCAGCAAGTTGGGTCTATTTAGCTTAGGAAATTTCTGTGATGTGTACTTACGTTCTATTAGGAGGCAACATATTACCAAAGTATAAAAGCTTAATCAACATTTTTCGCATAACGAAGAAATCTACATATATCATCGAAACCCTTTTACGATCTTCACTCTTCCATTTTTCTCGGGTTTTTGATATGGAAAGTTTTTTTTTAAATTTACCCGCCGTCGCCATTTAAAATTATCGAATTTTTTGATTGACATTTCATTCCCTTTCTTTGCTTTTATAAGCAAATTTTATAATGCGGACAGGTTGAAAAATTATCAAAATGTACTTGATTTAATAAAGATATCAAATTTCACCTAAATACATATAATAAGAAAGTTGAAAATTCCTTAAATTCTCTCGAATAAAATTTATTCCGCTCGTAAATAATAACGATTCTTTCTCCGCCGTGAATATATACAATTTAATTTGTGTAATAATAACATATTTGAAACACTAAGAAACAACTCATTAGATTAAGTTTTGAATTGATTATTTTTTACTTTCACTATATTGCTTCTTCTTTATTAGTAAATCATTTGTATTTGTAGGGCATTTCTATGTATATGAGTCATTGTTTGCGCTTATTCCGAGTTCTTTTACTAATAGCTAAAAATATTTTTTGACTAACAGCTGTTTTGCTGTGCTTAATATAAGGAACAGCTTTCTAACTACTTACTAGCTCTAAACAATATTTTATTTTAATGGCTTTTTGCTAGAAATTTGATATAGCAAATATGTTTTTCATTTTGATATAGTATTTATGATTATCATATGGTAGTATGTGTAACTTGTATAATATGGGGTGAGCCGAGAATATATCCCATTTCATATTCAATATAAGATCCTTGCTCATTTTAACACTGCTTTCGGCTCTACGTTTTCTGTATCTGTTGGCATTGGAGAGTAGCGAATCTAACAAAGTATATCAGATATTCAAACTTGCAAAACTTGTCTTTTGAGGCATTGGCAATTATGTTGCGATTATATCTTGAAGAAGTTGTTCTTCCTTCCGTATCAATAAACGTTTGGTTAACCCCTTAGTTTGTTTTCTCCCCATAAACTATGGGATCATATGCTTGATTTTCAGTTTTAAGGTCATAAAATCCAAAAAATTCTTCTTTGACAGTTTTTTGTCGTTTTAACCATTGGTTTGGTTAGGTAATATGGCTGATATAATATATATCTGAAGGTATGCGCTCCCGAGTGCTTAAGTCTTAACCTCCCAAATGGAAGTGTTGACTTGTTTCCATCTCATCTTCTACCATACAGCTTCTGCAGATAGTGTATGGTAAGATTCACATCAGCATGACGACATTAGGGAAACCGGCTATTAAAAACCCCACAACTAGGGACAGGCTAGCCTTACCGAGGGCAAAGAGATCTCTTGCGATCGATCTTGGGCCAGAATGATTTTGCGACAGAGCACGATACCGATGGCCACCCCAGCGCTGTTAAGTTTCCGCAAGCACAAGAGGATACGGGAACACCGACTTGCTCCCATTCTACAGATATCGGTTCTAGGGTGCCTTTTTTTGCTAGCTCATCCGTGCGATATTAGACGCCCTGCTATCTGAGTGGATGGTCACTTCTCTGAAGGAAGCTACTCTCCGGTACAGTAATTCTACTGCTCCTTTGTTGACGGCAACCTCGGCTTGAAAAACACTGCCGTAGTCAGGAAGTCTAAGCTCAAGCTTTGACCCATCCGTAATCACTGCCCCTCTCCTTCAAAGGTTTCTTCACATCCACAACTCTCGTCGGAATATGGGTAGAGAAGGACCCGACAGAGTTCGATTTGGCGCTTATGAAGTCAAAATGTGTAAAGACTTCAGAGTATTCACCGTGTTGTTTTACGCTCCCGAATTCTCTGAGTCTGATAGTAACTTTTGATTTAACTCATTGACAATATTGAAATGGAAATATGCAAAACAGACCTTGGTGGACAGCGATTATACTACTTTATTGAGGTATCCCCCTACTCTCTTGTATAAATTCAACTCGTTGTTACTCTACTACTTTCAAATAATTTTTTGACAATAGAGTTGCGCAGAAAGATAGCATGCAGAGAAATGGCGAATCGAAGGTAACATTACTGAACTTCCAAAAACTTTTTCTTACATTTCCAATTAACAATTGTTAAGACTCTAAGTTTTAGTATTTGTTAATATTGAGACTGATTTAATGAATTCTGAGTTTACCAAAGACTCAGGAGAGCTTAAGCAGTCAAAATGATTCCGGTTTATGGAGTCGCAAAAATATTGTAATTCCCAAATACACACATACAATTGTCCCAATTATAACAATATTTTACTTTTTTTTACTCAAATAAATTGTTCGTCGAGCTTATTTTCTTCTGCCAAAGATGTATAAACTGTTGTATTATGAGATTTCAATCAGTTCGTTCTATTGCCTTAAGGAAGCACATAACTTCGCTGGTGAAATTCGCGCATTCCAATTAAGGCAAAAATGTAATATCCCCCAGACATTAAATGTACGTTGCAATTCAATTATTATATTAGCGATATTATTCTATGCCTGGTGGACCCAGATTGGCAATTACGGTATAAAGCACAGTGGTTATCTTGTATGCGAATATTAGCATTCTTGATGGCGAATAAATTGGAGTAAGAGTAAAATATTAGACAGACATACCCTTTTTTTAAATTTTTTCTCATATTTTTTTTTTTTTTTTTGTTTTATTTTGTAAAATTATTTGAACAAAATTCATGCACTTTTGCTAGTTACAAAATGCAGCCATTGAAAGCACAGCTTCCATCCCGAAATGCATTTAACTGAGCCTTTCATACTTAAATATAAAATATTTAAAACACACATTTAATATAAATATGCGACTCCTATCTTGTATCTATCAACAATTTATTTAAAGCATTAATTGCCCAACACAGCCCACCGTGCGTCGTGGCTGTGACTGTGGCTGTGGCTTTGTTATTATTTATTAAAAGAATCGCTAATGCTGGCCTATCGTAGTATGTGTACGTGTGTATGTGCACACATGCTTAACTGGCTGTAAATAATCGGTTAACTACGATTTAATACCTCGAGCGGCATTAGTGTGTATTTACAAAGGCCGACCAAACAAGTAATCAAGCAACAAATGATGCAACCATACAACCAATTCATCAATGTTGTCGATGAAAATCAAAGTTCCGTAATTATTAATTTACTCAAATAAGATGCCAATCAGTTTTGGTGCTATACTATGTACCTTTGCATATAAACATGTGTACAAACATACATAAATAACAATAGCTAATAGCGCGTATAAATATACATACATATGTAGATTTGTATGTGTGTAGGTGTCTATTTATTTGCAGATACATACATATGTATATAAGTTATTCATGGCGTATTTCAAAGCTTGCTTCAATCGCGAAGTGTTTACGCAGCCATACATTTTATCTATGTATGTATGTATGTATATTTATACATTTCCGCGCACAATTTCTTATTATTTGATGGTTGTGATTGAAAAACGTTGGCCCAAAATGTCTTAAGTACCCAGGTACCTATTTAGGTATACCTTTCTGATATTAGCATACTGATTAATGGAAAATATTGACTTAACTACATACATAGTATGTACGTATAAGCTATTTTCATCATAACTACTTACTTCCGGGTTTTCAATATAAGGCTGTTTGTTGGATGACAGGAGGTATTTCGTTTTGCTCTCATTCACTACCAAACCAATTTGCTTCGGTTCTATCTGAGAAGATTTTACTTTCTCTATTCATCTCGAATTATTTTTTCCAGTAGTAAGGTTGGTATCCAGCTCTCAAGTAATTGCTCAAGAAAAAAAATACATTATTTCTTCAAGTAATTTTGACGGCTGGTTACGCATTGTGAATGATCCACGATAGAAGAGCAAGAGAGAATAAACGAAATAAAATAAACTTTGTGCGTAATATGTATTTGTGTATGTGTGTTGTAACATAAATTTTTTCATTGCGATTTAAGGAATGTTGTTGATGATTTTTAAGTTTTATACAACATTTCCTTCAAGAAACAATTGTTGATTTCACGTTTCTTCGCAAAACCAGGTTTGCCATACTCGCATTTTATTGAAAAAATCTATTAAAAATTAGTACTAAATTTTTTTAGAGCTGCATACTAGCACAAATAAATTTATCGCTGGAAAGTTACTTGGCCGTTTCTTAAACGTTTTTTTATATGAAGTTTTTACATTTCTAGAGAGCTGGATACTAAGCTGTAGATTGAAGAATGCGCACAATATGGAGTTGCCTTGTCTGAAACCTCTTTTGGTATCGAACGGCTCGGAGAGGTCCTACTCGATCCTAACGGACCTTTTGGTATTGCTCAACGTCAATTTACACAGCCGTATCAATTTTGCGGGTATACCAAATTCCCGGCATAAAGGCAGCTCCTTTTCGTGCTGTCAAAAACCGCTTATTTTTCATGGGTCTTTTCCAAGATTTGGTCCGTGGTCAGTTGTTGAATCCACACTGACAAGGTCGCATCAGTTTGTTGACGATATGCTTATTTATCCGTAGTTGAGACAGATTATGGGGTCTCCCTTTTTGTGGATTGGGCTGAGCACACTTAAATTCCAATCGTCGGGCATGTTTTCGTGCGAAAATATTCTACAATGCATGCTTCTTATCAGTTCTTCGCCGCCGTATTTGTATAGCTCGGCCGACAATCCAACCACCCCCACTTTATGGTTCTTCTGACAGGTAATTGCTATTCGAACTTCTTCATGGTTGGGCAATGGAACGTTTGCTCCATCGTCACTATATAATTTATTCCTATTAGTGTAATTCCAAAAGGAATTTCCCTATTTGGTAACTCACTAACTTCTAACTAATTATTTATATTCAATTGAAGAAAAGTGTTCAATACAGTCATCAGTTTGTAATGAAAATATAATAATTTATTATTAAATATTACTATTTCCAGCTGCGGCACCCTATCAAGAGTTACCACCGCGAGCTGGTCACGTGCCAGTTTACATACGCGAAGGTGACCAACCACTAAGTGAAATTCATCCTGGTTTAGCTGAAGCGTTCCATGAAGTGGCCGCACTCACACAGAAGATTGAGGTGAGCGAAAAACACATTTTTTTAAATAGTATCTCTAAGAATTACTTTTTTTAGGATAAAAAGTCCGAAACAGCCAAGGATGACACAGTGAGTGACTCCACGGACGAGAAGTCAGCACCTGTGACCGAGTCCGAGCCAACCGAGAGTGACATAGCTTCCTTTGATGTGATCAAAGGTATTGACAACCAAAACGAATCAGTCGCGAAAAATGATGAGACAAAGGACGAACCAGATCAAAGCGAGAATATTGATAAGAAGGAAGTATAAACACCATATGTGAATTTTTTAAAGCAATATTTATATATAAATAATATTATTTACTTTTTATGCAAATATACAATACATATAATATGTAAAATATTAATATATTTGAAACTTGAATTTCAGAAGACGAAGTTATTTATAAGTAATGGCTTCTTAAAGCGGTGGAAAAAAATAGCAATATTATTAATATAATTTCAATTATAATTCTTCATAGAATCTTGTCCATCAACATTGTTAAAAGCTTATCTTATCTTAAAAAATTTGTTCAAAAACTTCGTAGATCGTTGAGTGATAATTTACAAAAGTGTTCTGGTTTATTGGAGGATGGGGTCATGTGTAGAAGTTCACGCCAGTGAGGAAAGTCTCTGATCKCCATTCACTTGGGAATGGCCAGAAACGATTCTTTTACATATGACTCAAGCAGCTCACGACTTCCGGTCTTTGACCAAGTATCCTCTGGGTAGCCTAAGAACATCCGTTCGAAGG